>NW_026714344.1:0-23322 GCF_029784015.1 Lycium ferocissimum
AAGCTAGAAGTTTATGACTCTTAAAGCTTCTTATGTTGTTAAGAACGAGAATGTTTTTATGAGGATTATGTTGAGGATGATTTTATGCTTAAAGGTCTCAAATATGATTTCAACGATGATATGAAAATGTTAAGCTATTTCATGATTTTCTCGATTTATTTCATCGTTGTTGATCTCACCTTATAAATTGTTCCTCCAAGGTGGGATAGAGCGATAGTTTTCATTTGAACTCCTATGCATGCCATGAGTATAATATATGTATATGGCTACTTTGTGACATTACAGAGAGCTCTATTATTTCATTTTGATTATGCCTTTGCACTCATTTTCATTCTTCATGTATATGTAAGGCACAGTTGACAGGGGGTGACGCTGTGACCTTTGTTGTGTATTACAAGGCCCAGTTGACAGGGGGTGATGCTGTGGCCCTTGTTGTGATGTGTATATATATGGCACAGTTGACGGGGTGTGTTGTTACTTTTGTTGTGATGTGTATATATATGGCACGGATTGTGGGGGTGTGTTGTGGCCTTTGTTGTGATGTGTATATATATGGCACAGTTGACAGGGGGTGTGCTGTGGCCTTTGTTGTGATGTGTATATATATGGCACAGTTGACAGGGGGTGTGCTGTGGCCTTTGTTGTGATGTGTATATATATGGCACAGTTGACAGGGGGTGCGCTGTGGCCTTTGTTGTGATGTGTATATGTATGGCACAGTTGACAGGGGGTGACGCTGTGGCCTTTGTTCTAATGTGTATATATATGGCACAGTTGACAGGGGGTGACGCTGTGGCGTTTGTTGTGATATATTTATGTATGTGTATGACATCCCATATGTGGCTGCGCCAACCGGTATATGTGTCCCAGCAACCGACGTTGCGGTATACTGAAGGCATCAACCGAACAGGGTAGTGAAGTTCAAGTGACAAATGTTACAAGGTAAGTTGATGTTACTTTCACTACAGGTTAGAGTTGGAAAGCCTTAATGCGATAATATTAGGAAAAGGAAGAAAGTGAATATATAGAAAGTAAAGAGATTAGGATGTCTTGAGAAAAGGGAAAAGTGTAAGAAACGAGGGTGAGTGAAGCTTCCAAGAGAGACGACGGGCAAGGCAAGGGATTAATTGGACAAAATTTCGAAGGTAGGCAAGCAAAGGGGATAAAGGATGGTAGTATGGAATAAAAGACGAATGCGTGGGGTCAGGGAATAGACTTCGATAAGTGGGACTAAAGGATAGTAACCATAACTAGGAATGTGAAGTAAGAGAAAGAATGATCAGGCCTTGCAACGGTACTAAAAGATTTCCAGCTCTCGAGAGGTATATAAAGGGATAAATGTGTGGTCATACTGACACGGTTGCCTCGGACACGGAGAAGCTTCCCCAAAAGATGATTTAAGAATATAACGGATTTGCACGTTTAAAGGAATATTTCATGAACTTTAGGGTCGATACTATAAGATAACAAGTGGAGAAGGGCGCTCAGGGAGGAAGGAACTCAAGGAAGGTTTGAGGATGAAAGCAGGAAAGGTACATTAATTGGCTGGTCAAAAGGAGAGGAAAGAAGAAGAAAGGAAGAAAAGAAAAATTAAGCAATCACCAAGGACAAGCGAGAGGATAATGAACTAACAAAGCTAACCGAGAGGTAATACATCAATGACATGGGATGAGGATAACGAATACCGAGATTTAATTATAAAGGAAATAGAAGGATGTATGGGAAATATGCATGAGTATGGACTAGCCTTGGCGGCAGGAAGGAGAAGAAAGAAGAGGGTATATTTGCAAGGAATTCATGACATGAACAAGAAGTGACAGAACACTGGAAGCACTACAACGCATAGGTGGGACGCAAATAAGTAGTTAAGGAAAATTTTGGATAAGTGAGCTAAGTGAATAAAAGGATTGATAGTGGAAGTGGAAGTGGAAGAGCGTAGCATATTAACTCTCAATGATATATTGTAGGCGTAGAGTGAAACCGGAAACTCAGAGTAAGTAGAAATTCAGTGATAATAGTTGTGGAGGAAGACGAGGGATAAAAGAGAAAAGTGTGACCAAACGTTTCGTAAAATGTGTTGATGGATTCCAATGTTCCCATTAACCCGTTGATTTGGGAAATGATCAGTCATAATAGGTAGGAGTAGAAAGGCCTTAAAGAAGGCAGCGAGAATGGATCTGTAATGCATAAGTGCTTCGTTCAAATGCAAACCCTCGATTAGTAGAATGGAAAATAAGTCAAGCTATACGACGAGAGAATTTTGGTATTATGAGAGACCAAAGGAGTTGGAGGATCGTTAAGGTTGGCCAATGTCTACTAATATTCGGGAGTTACTATTGTATAAGAACACCCTTATAAGGGGGGAAGAGCAGATCTAGTCCTGAAATGAAGTATGGCATTGTCAAAATTCCAAGGAAAGAAAGATGTTAGCTTAAAGAAGTCAAAATTCGGGATGTAGTGGCATATCAAGAATGCATTAAGAGGGAGCAGAAATGAATTAAAGATAAGCATACCACAAAGCAGGTATGAAAAGGAATTAAAATGGATCAAGAGAATACTTTATGCGGACGTGTGATATGACATTTCTAGACCAGGAAAATTTGTGTCGCACCTAAATAGGCAGCTATTACACCCCCAAGTTTCGGTACATTGAGATTCACTAGGAGTTAGCTAGTTAACTGTAGACACCGGAGTATTGTTGAAAGGATACAAGAGCCCGATTTCGTGTAATAGGTTGTGGAAGAAAAACTAAGGACAAGGCCATTTCCCGGTTTTGATTTAAAGCGCAAGTCGCTTATAAATATTATTGGCATGAAATATTAAGGGCAAACTTGGAATTCGGAAACTATTATATTTCAAGGATTAAGTGTACATGTGGACAAGATGACTAGGCAAGTAAGAAATCAAATTGGTCATCTTTATGACTTAAGGAAATTCTAGAAACTTGGAGAAAAGGAAAACAAAAAAAAAAGATAAAAGGGGCACATGGACTTATGTATATATATATATATAATGGTCAAAGGAAGACCACACTTCATCATCTCCTTGCTCTAGAAATTTCAAGAAATTTGAGAGAAATCATCTAGGCCTATTCGGCCAAGAACACCAAAATTTGAGGGTCAAGAATTGATTACCAAAAATTATTTTCTTCTAGTTTCCCTACTAATTGGAAGGTTCTCGTCGACGTGGAGTGGTTGTTAGAACAAGAAAACCGCTCGTTGATTGTGTGTCACCAAAGCTAGCCGTGGGAGAAGTGGTGGAAAAAGGTAAGATTTAACCCTCCCTTACATGTTCTATGGATGATTTGAGCATGTTATAGTATATGGAAGTGAATGGAATTCATGAAAATATGGATTAGGGTGTTGGCCGAATGGGTGTATATGTGTAGGAATGAAGAATCAATTTTGTTTAAGCATGTTTTAGTTGTTGTTGTTGTGATTTCTATGTGAGGGAAGTGAAGGGAATTGAATGATTTAAGTGAAGTTGTGAGTTGGCCGTGTATATGTAGCCTTGTATAGGGATGAAGGACTAATTCTATTTGCTATGTTTGAAATGTTGTGTTGCGGATTCTACGATAAAAATAAATGTTTGATGACGCATGTTGATGTTGCAATTGTTGTGGACTGTTTTGGAGAGTAATATGATGCTAATATAGGCCTTTGTGTTCATAATAATGATAATCGTTAGCATGCGGATTGTTGGTGTATTTTGCGAATTCGGCAAAACGATTGAATTGTTGAATAATGAATTGACTAGTTATGGAAATTGGAAAACAAGCGTGTGGGGCTGTTTTATGGAATATTTTGATATGGAAATGATATTATTGATATTGGTATTGCTGTTGTTGTTGTTGGTTGATGAATTGAGAATTCGGGCTAGGCACCTAAACAGGGGAGATGCTGCCCGATTTTTGACAGAATATAGAATAGTTTAAGATGAAACTTAAAGTAGGTGTGTAATACGGAGACTAACATTAGTGTGAATTCTCTCGAATGTAGATTTGTGAGCTCGGGTGGATAGGCGTAGCCAGTAGGAGGTCGAACAGGTATGTTAAGGCTTACTCCTTCTTTCTTTGGCATGTCTTAGTTGAGAATAAGTATGGCACGAACTTCGAGGCAACTCTGTTCCGGTGATCCGAGCCTGTATATGATTCTCATTGGCTTCTTGATATTTGCATATTCTTTTATGTGGTCGAATCCTAGTCCTTATGTCATTTGCATAACCAAGTTTCGAAAATTGTATAAAGACCTTGTTTTCAAAAGAGTTTGTTTTTAAACAACCCCGAAACTACGAAAGTCCGTAACTTTCACAGACAGAACCGGATCGCCTCGATATGATCAAAAATGATTCCATGATGTATGACGACCATGTTTTCCATAGACGGGCACGGCTCGGGTCGACGCCCGTTCGTGGGTCCCGCGACTCCCCTTTATGTACTTCCGACAACTTTTGAAAAGATACGACATGACTATGATATATGAATATGACTTGTGAATACGATATATGTATATGTAAATGTATATGGGAATATGGAAAAGGGCGAGAGCGTTATATACGCGTAACCACCTGATCAGTTGGTATGATATGACATGATACCGTCCCGGACGCGGGATGCCCAGACGCGGGATATGTGGATATGGATCGGGCCGTACGTTTCTCGGCACTATTATATTATATATGGATCGGGCCGTACGTTTCTCGGCACTATTATATTATATATGTGGATCAGGCTGCACGTTTCGCAGCAATACACTATTATATTATATATGTGGATCGGGCTGCACGTTCCGCAGCAATACAATATTATATTGTATATATGGATCGGGCTGCACGTTCCGCAGCACTAAGCATGCATGATACCCGCCTAAAAGGCACCCAGATGCACAGGTTGCTCCTTATCCCATGATATGATGAGTCCTATGTTTTCGTTTGTTACAGTTCATGCTATGTATTCTTCCCTATGCTGTTACTCATGCCTTACATACTCAGTACATTGCTCGTACTGACGTCCCTTCTTGTGGACGCTGCGTTCATGCCCGCAAGTAGACGGGCAGACGCATCGGATCCCTAGAGGCCCCCGCGGCGGCATATTGGAAGCGCTCCGGTTGTTCCGGAGCTTCGCCCATCGGTACTACTGTGTACAGATTTGGGCACGGTGGAATCCGGCCCCGACTTGTGAACATATGTATCTTATTTAGAGGCTCGTAGACAAAGCGTGTCAGTCAAATGTTTTGTAGTCCTGCTCGCCTTATGGTTGTATAATCTTTTGGTAAAGCCTACTGACACTCGTTACGAGTATGTCATTAATGATTATGTGGAGTAAGATATGATTGTATCGTTCATATGGCCCACTCAGTAGCACGAATAGAATACAGGATAAGAGGTGCCGGTAGGGTACTACCGGGCACCCGTCACGGCCTCGGGTGGGGTCGTGACAGCAGCGACGTATCCTAAAGAGTAACAAAGAGAGTAAGAAAGCTCTGCAAGCTAACTACAAAGAAAATGACGAAATGGATGATGAGTACAAAGGACACTTTGGGTTGCAACGGAAGAAAATCTTGATATTAAAGGAAAAATAAGAGAATCTTAACAAAGGGTGTAACGATAAGCGGTGTGGTGATCTCTAAAGAGAGGAAGAACGATGTGGGTGCGTATAGAAAGGCAAAAAGAAAAGATCACTAGAAATTAGAAAGTATATCACGGGTCACTAACCATGCGGAGCATAAGGGTATGTATTATAGAATTATATGAATCATCAGCGTAAGGTTATGCCCCGCAGATGGGAATGGACACACCGGAAAGCCAAGAAGGAATGACAGCTAATGAAGTGATCACCAGAATGAGGAAGTCAAGGGTAAGTATACCATACCAATGTTAGAAAAGAAGCTGTGGTAAAGTGAATTGTCCTAACTTCATAATTATAAGTTATGTTGCAAGAGTTGAGGCAAAGGAATTAAAGGCAGAGTTGACAAAAGCTCGAAGATATTGTGAGCTATAGACCGGTTCGAACTATGACTATTGGTTCATCGCAATATATAATCTTGCTACGAGAAATAATAAAGATGGTGATGGAACATTAGGAACCGTTAAGAGATTGTATTGAGGATATGCTTATAATTGATCATGGAAGGGAATTAAGATGGATGGTTGAAGAAATGTAACCGTTAAGAATAAGGATTTTTCAGTAGCAGAGTACCGCTGAACAAGCAACGGGACATTAGTTGTCACGACCCAACCGGAGGGCCGCGACGGGCACCCGGTGCTAGCCCACCCGGGCACCTCTTAACATACTTTCACATCTCATCTAGGTGAGCCACATAGCTAAGTCATGCTTTCATTCATATTAATCCCATTGGGCGACAAATCACTTATATCATCATTAACAACTATGCCCATATAAATGTACATAAGCCGACAAGGCTAACAAAATAATATCCTAAAAACATAGGCCGATAAGGCCAAACATATCTAATCATATACACATGTCTACGAGCCTCTAAGAAGAATACGTCATATCATATAGGCGGGACAGGACCCCGGCGTGCCCATAAATATGTACACAAAAGAATCTATACCAAAAGCTGCAGCTCCGAATGAAATGGAGCTCCGCTATGTAGTCCCTGAAATAAAGCAGCTATGGATCAAGTCTATCTCCCTGGCCACCTGCGGGCATGACGCAGCGTCCATAAACAAAAGGACGTCAGTACGAAGAATGTACTGAGTATGTAAAGCATGATCAATATCAGTATGAAAGCATAATAGACAACATATGAAATAACATAGGATAGGAGATAATAGTATCATCGTCATAGCACTTACTTGCTTTCCATAGGGACATTCCATTCCTACTGCGTATCCGTGTACATACATCCATATCCGTACTCATTTACCTTTCGTATCCATTTTCATATTCGTATTCATATTTCCATTCATACTCATGTTCATATCATATACATTGCATATACATAGTCTTTACTTAGCATTTACATATACTTAGCATACTCGTACTCATATTGATGTTATATACATAGCATTTATATAGCATACCCGACCACGAAGGTTCGGTGTTTCACATACCTGGCCCTACCAAGGCTCAGTGTCGTACATACCTGGCCCTACCAAGGCTCAGTGTTATCCGTACCCAACTGTAGTGGTGCGCGCGCATTACATATATACATATCTACTCCATTCTACCCGGCCATATAAGCTCGGGGTTTCGTAATAGCCACACATGGGCAAATATACATATAAGCTCATAAGCATCTTTATCCTTTTTAGTATCGTTATTCATTACATTCCATCCTTAGAGGATTACTCGTCGTATAAGGAACTTAGTACAATTGTATCATATCTAGAATCATAAGCTTAGTAGCTTTTAGAGATAGGATCATTAGAGAGTATCGTAGGCTCATAGAAAGATAAATATTTGGCCAAAGAACCATGCCTTATGAAAGAAGGTTTAGCCTTACATACCTTTCCGTTCAACTATTCTATCACTTGCACGTGCTTCTTCAATGCTCACGTTTCTACCTTCATTAGAGTGCATACTAACATTAGAGAATTGATAGCTTAGCATTCATGACTAAAGTTAGAGAAAATTGGACAGCATCTCCTTTATTTATATGACTTCCTCCATACCATATATCAACTCCCAAAAATCAATAATAACATTCACAATATCATCGCAATAGCCTTTATTCGACTACATTATCCTTACTTCTCAATTCACTTCAATTCATCCATATTCATGGTCATATCACACAATTTCGTTCATTCATATACAAGGTCTATCCCATGCTCTCAATATCATTTATAACATGATTATAATGATAATGTATCAACAATCATAACTCAATCCCAACATTTACTCAAAAGCCACACTATTCCCACATTCATGACCCATTTCTATATCTTTTTTGCAATCCAAGTGTTTCAACTTTCAAATACCTTAAACAACAACGAAATGTCATGAAACTTACCTTAGATGGTGTAGGGATGAACCTTGGGTGCAAACACTTCACTTGAGAAAAACCCTAGTTTCACCTTCATTTGGATTTCTTGTTTTGGATGAACTTTGATGGGTTTCTTACACTTGATTCACTTAGCTTGATGTAGATGATCACTAATATCTCTTGAATTTGTGTGAGAGAAATGTTCTAGAGAGTTCTAGAGAGAAGGTGTGAAATATGGAAATGAAATAATGAACTTGGTCTTCTTTTTAATAACCCAAAAATTTGATCTATCGGGACATTATACGAGCACTTATACGGTCCGTATAACTTATACGGTCCGTATAAGTGACCGTGAAATGGGCCTTCCATTCACTCTCCTCTGTGACCATTATACGATCCATTACACGGTCCGTTAAAATTATACGGTCCGTATAACTGACCGTATAATCCCACCAGTGAGGGACCTTCACTGGGATGGTTCTGCGGTCCATTATACGGTCCGTATAACTTATACGGTCGTATAATGGGCCGTATAACCCATCAGTCCACTGAACTTGCTTCTCGTCACTTCGTTTGATTTCCGATCCTTATGGAACCTTCTTAACACTTGTTTGACACTTCATTAACAATCTAGGGGACGTTATTGTCACGACCCAACCCCGTGGGCAGTGACTGGTGCCCTACCTAGGCACCCGAACAAACTTACGAACCAAATTACCATGATACCACAAGTTCGCATTTAACGGTACATTACTCATATCGAAAGCGGATATCATACAAATGCGGTCCAGCGGCACCCGTGTCAAGCATCACATCGAATCGAAGTTGGCGGAATGTACATCGCCCCGTACACTCATGCGAAACGGATGGGCCATATCGGCCATAGTAACATACGGGGCCGCTTAAGGACGCCAATCGAATCATATACGTACAAACCGGAATCACATACAAACAGACCGGACCCACGACCCACAAACATGACTACGTGCCTCTACAAACAACCAAGCATACGAACATATGACGGGACAGGCCCCGCCGTACCCGAACAAAGGGGCAAATGTACGCAATATACAAATTTAAAAGGTATATACCAAAAGTATAAGCTCCGATCAAAGGAGCACTCCTGCACGAACGCAGGTCCTAAAGCGGTGGCGCACCACGCGATGCGTCCGTACCGCGGGCATGTAGCGCGAGCCCCCGAGGGAATGGGGGTCGATGCAAAGTTAAACCGAGTATGTAAAGCGGGAGGTACAATAACTCAAATCATAAATGGATCTAGGAGATACAGAAACAAATACAGACGTAACCGATCAAACTCGTGCGAAATACAAATGTACAGAATGCAAATAAAAATCATGCATAAAGCTCAGAATACGTGGTCACCCCCGACGCTGGTGCCACAACACATCATACTCTGAAAGTTTTCAAATCTCCGAACATCCCCGAACACATCAGAATGTCACACACACATCATGTCATCAGAACATATCAAAAGCCATATCACATCATAACACCATAGACGGTAACCGGCCCTATGGCGAGGTCTCGGAAACCGCAACACATCATACTTCCGAATATCTCATAACACGCACGATCACAAAACCGGCCCGGGCACCGGCGAACGAGATCATAATAATTGGCACGAGCGGAGTAGTGCAGAAACCATATGCATATCCAAAATAAGTTTCCAGACTCGAAGCATAATTTCACATACATATACCATAGCCTTAGAAGGCTTAAAACGAATGTCGGGTGAGTCAAAATTAATATACAAAAATTACGGACTTTTAAATTATCATTTTTTTTTTCAAAAACCCATCGTAGGTCATTCTTCGAAAAATTATTATCATTCATAGCAACAAGTGTTCACATAACCTTATCGAACATTTTAACGGACCTTAGCTGTTATATCCCGCATTTTTGTGCAATCGAATAATTCGAGATAATCGCGGGAGGACGATAAGCAAGGCCACATTTTATTTTGTTTGGCTTATGAGTTGCCTATAAAGGATTTAGAAGCGGAAATTGTAAGAAAGGTCAAGGGCATAAAAGGAAAATTCGCAATATGACCTATGGAAATATGGAGTAAGACGAAGGGCAAATTTGGAAACGGGGAAAAATTTATTTTCATGAATTACAAGAATTAGCCAACAATTGGGCTTGGAATTTTTTTTAAAAGAGATGAGGGCCCAACCGGCCATGAGCTTGGCCCAAGCCCATATGGGATTTAATTGGCTCCATTAAATAGATGACTAAGTCATCTTTCTCTCATAAGCTCTAGAAATTTCATGAAATAACAAGAACAAAAAAAAAGAAGGAGAAAAAAAAAACAAGGCCTTCGGCCATAGTAGAATTTCCAAGAAAAAAATTGCAAAATTTCTCCAAAAATCATTTCTTGCTAAGTAGAGGGTGCCTAGCAAGGTGGAGTATTCATTTGGGCAAGAAAGACTCATGTTCATGCAAGTTTAAATTCCTAGCAAGGTGAAGAATTGAAGAGAAGGTAAGAATTTATTTCCTTTTTATGTTATGGAAGCTTATGCATGGTATGGTGTATGAAAAGGAGTGAAATTCATGAAGAGCAAAAATATGGAGGGGTGGCCGTGAGGTGTGGTATATTTGTGTGTATACGGAAATCATGTTTTAATTATTTTATCTTGTGTGTGGTTGTTGTTATGGGTGCTATATTGTTAAGAGAGGTTGGATGATTTTAGTGAGGTTGTAGTTGTGTGTGTGCATGATGTTTGGCCGTGAGTGTTGCATGTATATGTAGCCGTGTAGTAGTAGTATAGTGTGGAAGAAATGAGTTAATTTTATTTAGTGTATTGGTTATTGTTGTGTGGATTTTATATTACTAATAAATGTTTAATGAGCTTAGTGAAGTTCTAGTAGTTGAAGACTTGTTATGGAAGATTATGTAAATGGAACATAATGCTTTTGCATGCATGGAAGGTAATGTTGTTGGTATGATGTTGTTAGTATATAAATGTTACGGTTGTTATGGGTTTTGTGGAATTGGAAAGTCTTGAAAGAAGTAGTATATTGATCAAATAGTTGGAATGTACTTTGGGTTGATTATTGAAAATTGTAGTGTGATTGTGGGCATTATTGTAGTAGTTTGGCCGGGTTTGGATTCCCGGATTGTAATTGATGAGAATTTGATTATGTTGAATGTCGAGGATGGTATATTTACAGAGGAAATGCTGCCGAAATTTCGGTAGCCGAGTGTTTCCTTAAGATTCCAACTCTAAGAATCCTAATAAGAGTTTTGGTAAACATGACCAATTTGCGCATTTTGACGAAATTGCAACGTGAATTTGGAATAGCTAAAGGAGCGAAAAGAGGTATGTAAGGTTTCCCCTTCCTTTCTTGGCATGTCTTAGATGTATAGGCTTGATTTCGCGCCTCGGGGACCTTCCTAACTCCGAGTAAATCCGCAAATGAAAATAGTTACTATTCATTCAAGAAGATTGAACCCAAAAGTGCATGAATTGTTGAGGAACTGTCTAAACATCCTAGAACTTGCAAAAATGAGACCCGATTACCCTAAGACCTTCATAAGTAACGTCATGACACGTATTATATGTAAGTTGTGTACGCCACCTCATTTGACCCGAGGTGGGCCCCTTTGTTCCGGATTTTCCTTGTTGTCCTGTTGACTTATTATAAAGTAGAATCCAATGGAAACTTTTGATTCGTATTCCGTCCTCAAAGGACAAGTACTGTAACCATGCTAACAAGGATATTCCTATGATGGCAATAGAGATGCCAGATATGATAAAGTGACTACAACGTCCTTATTTTCAAAAGTTGAAAAATTATGATTTTAAAGCGTGACTTTTCTTCTTAGAAAGTTTATAAATGTTTCCAAAAACATTCATTTTTCTCCAAAATCCAAGTTTTGCGTTTTTGATAGTTTTTATGACTAAAACGACGAATATGATTTTACAATGACAACGTCGATGTCAAACATGAGTAAATGTCTATAACGAGTATGTCAAAAGCATGTACCTACCATGAATATATCTATGACTATGTTTTACTATAACATATGTATATAAATGTGAATATGTAATGTATATGTTTATAGGGAAGGGGGAAGGGCAAATCGTGTCCACCGATTCATTTGGCTTATCATCCCGGACGCGGGATGCCGGACGCGGGATATGGGAGAGCCGCGCGGCGTCGTATATGCGATATATTATATATATGACATGTTGTGTTGGGACACCGTGGGGAGGGGGGGTGGGAGAGCCGATGTATTCGGCATCCAGAATATAAGAAAGAGACACTCTTCCGAAATGTACGGTTTATCGAAATGTCTTGTTCGAAAATATCGTTTCTTGAAAGGTATGCGTTCATCGCAATATCCGTTTACCGAAATGTACTTATTTACCGAAATGCATACATCGTATACGGGGACATGGGACATCGTGTTCTGAAAAATAGGCTAAGCTTGTATGGTATCCGCCACGGTGGCACACACATGTACAGATACTTCTGCACCAGGATAAGCTCTGTGGATCTATTCTGTTGTGACTTATATTCTATAATCATTTACTATGTTATCATTTCTGCCTTACATACTCGGTACATTATTCGTACTGACGTCCCTTCTTGTGGACGCTGCGTTTCATGCCACGCAGGTCAGCGGAGGACAGACGGTTTTGGTTTTTGAGGCCTCGGCCCGGCGGTTGACGGCGCTCCGGTTGTTCGAGCCTCGCTCCTTTGGTACTATTACGTGTATATATATATGTGGGCACACGGCACTCGGCCCTTCTTCGTATATGTGTACTATGTCTAGAGGCTCGTAGACGGATGTGTACAGTAGATGTTTGTATTTTTTGGATTGTCCGTATTGTCGTATAATGGAATAGCAACGTTTACTAGTTTATGTTCGAACGATCGCTAATGTTAATGTTCGTTTCAAAAAAAATATACTTAAGATCGTTCATACGACTTGCTAAGAGGTACAGGTAAAATGATAGGTAAGGGTGCTCGGTACAAGTATCGGGTACTCGTCACGGCCTAGACGGGTCGTGACGAAGGCATCGAGCGTTCGGTCCTAGGAGTTTGTCTACGAGCCGTGTGTAGAGTCTTGTTTATGGGTGTGCGCGCGCACACTTATAAACGGAGGCTACGGGGCATTTAGGAAATATGACCTTCTTTGTGTTCTAAGATCGTGCGATAGAGCTATGCTACGGGATCCCATATTCCTTTCCTAATCCTATGTTATGGTTTCGATAATGCGCCAAAGAAGAAAGCTAGGGCGCCAGGAGGGCGAGACAGCAGCTCCGGGCCAGCCGATGGCAGAGGCCATCCAGTTATTGACTCAGTTAGTTGCCGCACAGGCTCAGCGGCAAGATACGGACCCGGGAGACAGGGCAGTAAGTGCTAGGGCCCGTGATTTCATCGCCCTAAGACCCCCGGAGTTTTATGGGTCAAAACCAGAGGAAGACCCGCAGAATTTCATAGACGAGATGCTGAGGACACTGAGGATTATACATGCTTCAATACGAGTCGGTGGAATTGGCATCGTACGGATTGCGGGATGGGCGGTCGTGGTATGACGGTTGGAGATCCTCGGGGGAGCAAATGCCCCTCCCCGGTTTGGCGGGGAGTTCTTGAGGCGTTTGCGACATTTCTGCCGCCGGAAGTTCGACGAGCTCGGCGATATGTTCTTAAATCTTAAGCAAGGAAATATGAGCGTCGGGGAATACGGTCTCCGCTTTAACTCGGCGGCCGAGGTATGCCCCGGCCATGATCGGCGATATGGGGGATCATGTACATCGATTTGTGAGTGGGTTGGGGCCGCATATAATTAAGGAGTGCTTGGACGGCCTCACTCCGGGACGGGATGACTATTGCTCGCATACGGTGCCCATGCCCCAAAACACGGAGGAGCAACGTCGGCCCTCGAGAGAGAGGTGTTACCCGGACGGGGGTTCCGGGAAGGGGCGCATCTTCGGGCGAGCGAGTATAGGGGAGAGCGGACACGCCGGTTCTGGATATTCGGGCCAATCCGTGGCCAGTGCACCTCCTCGAACCGCAAATAGAAGGTTTGATTATCCTACTTATTCGGGACCAGATCAGAATGCCAACGCTTCAGGATCCCAGTACAGAGCTGATGTTAGTAGGGCGGGGCTGCCCCCACCGCGATGCGCTCGGTGTGGCAAGCCACATTACGCGGTGTTGCACGGAAACGGGTGGTTGTTTTGCTCGCGGTCGAACCGACCATTTAGTGCGTACCGTCCACTAAAGGATGGGAGAGGCCAAACTCAGCCAGCCGGATCAGCAATTGGTTCATCGTCGACCGTGCGCCCTCGTGGACAGACTTCTCAGGCCCCAGCGGGCCGCGGCCGAGGTAGAGGAGGGGTGTCACGCCCCAATTTCCGAGGGACGTGATGGGCACCCGACCCCATACCCGGAGCCGAGCGAACCCACAGACTCCTATCACACGCATAAATTTTTTTCAAAACTCAATACTGAAAAATTATAAAATACATAATGAGGCTTACAAACTTAACGAAATCTGTAATTACAAAATTCATTACATAACACACATCGACATGTTACGAGTGGAGCGGCCGACGGATCGACACATCATACCCACAACACGTACGCAAAGTCTCTAATGCCATCCGGAAGACACAACGTACATACTCGGACTCGGCGGTGCTCCGGAAAGAATTGGAGCTCACCAATCATGCGGAATATCTTCAACTCATACGTGGGTACCTGCGCGGCATGAAACGCAGCCCCCGAAGAACAGGGGGTCAGTACGGAAAATGTACTGAGTATGTAAAGCCGGAAAAACTATAAACATAGCGTAATCAAAATGAGAGTACAGAAATAGGACTGACAGTACCGTAATCAGACTCAGCAATACAAACTGTAGCAGACAAGACCTTAGGCGTATCCGTAAGTACAGAAGCATAACAGACATAATCGTAAACAGAGTCGGAGGTACAGAAGGCATACCGGACGTACGACGCATGTAACCGTCATCGGAGCGGACGTGCGAGTATATCGACGGATTGTAAACGAGAGCGTGACGTACGAGAGGTATATATACGGAACCAGGAATCGGGAATCGGGATCTGAGTGAGCGTAATGTTAGACACAGACCATGTGTACCGATACAAATTATGCAGAACGTACAGAATGTCCAAGGCCAACTCATACGTGCGTACGGATCGTGCGGAGTAACATACGAGAATGCCGGAGACGGATCGCACGTACGTACGCATCATACGGATGTACCGAATATTGTGACAAATCGATTCATATGCGAACGAACATGAGTAATGCAAACGGATCATATCCATATGCGAGATAACGCATCCGGCCCCTTTTGGGGACGCGGTAATAGTCGGAATCATATATCGAAATGCACATAATCGGAACGCCGTAGCGTACGTATATCGAACCGGCCCTCCGGTGGGTGGCGCGGTAATGAACCGGCCCTCTCAGTACGGGACGCGGTGAACGAGACAAATCGAGATGCCATCTGGCCACCACCCCATGCATCAAATCATAATATCATAAATCGAGCCGGCCCGCCTATGAGGGACGCGGTGAACAATGCGAGAGGTGCACGATAACAGAACCTGGCCCGGGACGCAGTGAGCAGACATAACAGACGGTGCAGCGTAACGCGCACGATAACATATCAGAACCTGGCCCGGGACGCAGTGAAAGATACATTGAGCTTTGCACGAGCAGAGTAGTGCAGAAACATATGCATATAAATCAAGACTCGACAAACGAATATTCTTACCGATATCTGAGGCTCAGGAGCAGATTTCAGATCAATCCTTACCGGACGTTGCAATTATCGTGTCGAACGCCGGACGTATCGATCGTGTGGTCAAAGCATATCATGTCAAACAGACTTTCCAACGCAAAAATCCGAGATCATTTACAGAAGTAAGGAACGTTTAATCATACAGAACTTTCGGGGGATCAGAAGCGATAAACACACCAGATGCCATACAGACGCACATAAGGGAGGGGTCGGAAATCGTGGGCCCACTTCGCACAATATCGAGATGACATACAGAGGTTATGAGCGTTCGTACTTACAGAACTCTTTTAGTTACAGAACCTCCTTGTACTTACTCATTTATCAAACATACACAGCTTAATGATACTAACATACTTATATATGACATAAATCAGAATCATGAACAGGCTCAGAAATCAGGAGCGGAATTTCCCCAAGTACACATTATATCACAACTTATTAGCTCTAAGACATGCCATAAAAGAAAAGGTAAGCCTTACATACCTGTGTCGCGACCAACCAGTTACACTCGTTCGTCCAACTTGTTAATCTACATTCAGGAGGATTCACCCATTCATTAGATTTGTTGTCGCATACTTGCCTTAACCCTTCAAACACGCTCACTTATATTCTGCCGAAATTTCGTGAAAGATCTCCCCCGTAAATGTACCAACCCCGAGAATATGGCTCGGCTCCGAATCAACAACAACAACAAATCCGGGAATTTGACCCGGCCACAATATCAATAGCAACACCAACAACATTCTAATATCAAGCGCTCCTACACAATTCAACAACATAGATTATATTCAAGTCAACTACTTACATTCAAACTAACATCAATGTTCATACATTCAATTACCAATCCGAAACCATTCAACACAATACTCACAACCCTTCAGATAATTTACACAATAGCTCAAGCAACCCAACCAACACCCCAACTTACCCGAATCTGCTTCCAAACCCGAGAACAACACCACATTCTTTCTTCAAAATTCACACATTACATCACGATACATACATTTACAACTTCATTTCATAATTTCAAGAAACCATATCAAGACTACACTTCCTTCCAATTCAACCCATACAATTATAATTTTAACTTGGATTATTAAAACTTCATTTTCCATCAAGAAACTCACGACGACGACAACCAAAATATCAATGATAATTTATTCATTTTCACTACCCATAAATGGGGACCATACGGCCAACACCAATAAATCCATATTTCATGAATTTCTTCCAACTCCACCTTCTACAACGTGCATGAATCATCTACAACCACAACAATCATAATACCAAGTAAAATTTGTTCATCCTTCCTACCCAAAACAGCCCATACACACGGCTCAACTACAACAATATTTCCATGAATTTCATTAGTTTCTACACACTACAACAATACAAAGACATGTTAAATACACTTAATTCTTCATTTTTATACAACACATGCGGACTCAACACCTTGCACACGGCCACCCACACAATAACCAAATTTTCATGAACTTCTATCATTTCTATACTTCACAACATATACAAATCATTTACAACACATGAAAAATGAGATTGAGCCTTACCTTTTACTCTTGTTCTTCACTCGGCTAGGACTTTGTTCCGCCAAACGAGCGCTTCACTTGCTCTACTAACCACACCACGTTAACGAGGGCCTTTCAATTAGTAATAAAACATGAAGCAACCAATTTTTCAAGACCAAAAGGGAGGGGCTGGTTTCGGCCAGCCCCCTGGCCGTCCTCCTCCTCCTTCTTTTTTTCTCCTTTCTTTCTTTCTTTCTTTCTTTCTTGATTAAAAGATGACTACCATCTATATATATATATAACAAACATGTGAGGGGCACATGCCCCTCTCTAGAATTTTCCTTCTTTTTCCTTTTATTTCTCTAGAATTTTCTTGCTATTATTTCCTTAAAAGATGACTTATTATTTAGTCATCCTTTTTCCATGCATTTTCTTCACATGGACAATTTGGCCTCTTTTGGAATTTTCTTGAATTCTTGTGAAATGCCCATTTTGCCCCTAGCCTTTTTACAAAATTACCATAATGCCATTTTGCAAATTTCCCTTTTTGCCCTCAGTCTTCCTCAATATTTCACACTAATAATATTTTCCAACGACTTACGCATTACAACAGAACCGAAAAATGACCTTGCCCTAAACTTTCCGCCATTGCTTCGAAATATCCGAAAATGCGAAATGCGAGGTGTAACAAGGGGCGCCTAGTTCAGCTGGTCCTATGCACCGCTTATATGCAACTACAGGACGACAGGACCCTGAGCCTTCCGCAGACGCGGCCACAGGTACTTTTCCGGCACTTTCTATGATATGTGCGTTAATTGATTCGGATTCTATCTTATCCCACGCCGCCCTTGTATTGTTGAACATTCGGAAATTAGGACGAAAAGCGACCATATGTACAGGTAACAGTGAATACTAGAGACTGCGGAGGGTAGAACTGTGAATAAAAGAAAAGATGTGTTACGCGGGTATTTTGAAAACTGCTAAGACCCCAACTCGTTCCATATTATGTGATATGAGCAGTGTGAGGGAGTGGAGGCGAAAGTACTAACGCTAAGACGCTGAAATGCATTAAAGTTTCAAGGTTAAGCGTGCCAGGGAGAGAGTAATTTCACGATGGGTGACCCCCTGGGAAATATGTTGGAAATTTCATAATCATGGAAACTGGGGACGAATGTGAAAGTAAGTAGTTTAAAGTAAATTAGAGTGTGTGGAGTGACTGGAAGCTCTATAAAAGCCGTGTGAGCTGGACTAGAAAAAAGGGAGAGCGTGCTAGATTTAAAATGGATATGTTAAGCGACATATGGGATATTGACGAAGGAGACTCCCCCGAATATTATCATACGCTATGAGGCCAGTTCAACATTCGAGGACGAATGTTCTAAAGGGGAGGATGTTATATCCCGCATTTTTGTGCAATCGAATAATTCGAGATAATCGCGGGAGGACGATAAGCAAGGCCACATTTTATTTTGTTTGGCTTATGAGTTGCCTATAAAGGATTTAGAAGCGGAAATTGTAAGAAAGGTCAAGGGCATAAAAGGAAAATTCGCAATATGACCCATGGAAATATGGAGTAAGACGAAGGGCAAATTTGGAAACGGGGAAAAATTTATTTTCATGAATTACAAGAATTAGCCAACAATTGGGCTTGGAATTTTTTTAAAAGAGATGAGGGCCCAACCGGCCATGAGCTTGGCCCAAGCCCATATGGGATTTAATTGGCTCCATTAAATAGATGACTAAGTCATCTTTCTCTCATAAGCTCTAGAAATTTCATGAAATAACAAGAACAAAAAAAGAAGGAGAAAAAAAAACAAGGCCTTCGGCCATAGTAGAATTTCCAAGAAAAAAATTGCAAAATTTCTCCAAAAATCATTTCTTGCTAAGTAGAGGGTGCCTAGCAAGGTGGAGTATTCATTTGGGCAAGAAAGACTCATGTTCATGCAAGTTTAAATTCCTAGCAAGGTGAAGAATTGAAGAGAAGGTAAGAATTTATTTCCTTTTATGTTATGGAAGCTTATGCATGGTATGGTGTATGAAAAGGAGTGAAATTCATGAAGAGCAAAAATATGGAGGGGTGGCCGTGAGGTGTGGTATATTTGTGTGTATATGGAAATCATGTTTTAATTATTTTATCTTGTGTGTGGTTGTTGTTATGGGTGCTATATTGTTAAGAGAGGTTGGATGATTTTAGTGAGGTTGTAGTTGTGTGTGTGCATGATGTTTGGCCGTGAGTGTTGCATGTATATGTAGCCGTGTAGTAGTAGTATAGTGTGGAAGAAATGAGTTAATTTTATTTAGTGTATTGGTTATTGTTGTGTGGATTTTATATTACTAATAAATGTTTAATGAGCTTAGTGAAGTTCTAGTAGTTGAAGACTTGTTATGGAAGATTATGTAAATGGAACATAATGCTTTTGCATGCATGGAAGGTAATGTTGTTGGTATGATGTTGTTAGTATATAAATGTTACGGTTGTTATGGGTTTTGTGGAATTGGAAAGTCTTGAAAGAAGTAGTATATTGATCAAATAGTTGGAATGTACTTTGGGTTGATTATTGAAAATTGTAGTGTGATTGTGGGCATTATTGTAGTAGTTTGGCGGGTTTGGATTCCCGGATTGTAATTGATGAGAATTTGATTATGTTGAATGTCGAGGATGGTATATTTACGGAGGAAATGCGCGAAATTTCGGTAGACCCGAGTGTTTCCTTAAGATTCCAACTCTAAGAATCCTAATAAGAGTTTTGGTAAACATGACCAATTTGCAGATTTTGACGAAATTGCAACGTGAATTTGGAATAGCTAAAGGAGCGAAAAGAGGTATGTAAGGTTTCCCCTTCCTTTCTTGGCATGTCTTAGATGTATAGGCTTGATTTCGCACCTCGGGGATCTTCCTAACTCCGGAGAAATCCGCAAATGAAAATAGTTACTATTCATTCAAGAAGATTGAACCCAAAAGTGCATGAATTGTTGAGGAAGCTGTCTAAACATCCTAGAACTTGCAAAAATGAGACCCGATTACCCTAAGACCTTCATAAGTAACGTCATGACACGTATTATATGTAAGTTGTGTACGCCACCTCATTTGACCCGAGGTGGGCCCCTTTGTTCCCGGATTTTCCTTGTTGTCCTGTTGACTTATTATAAAGTAGAATCCAATGGAAACTTTTGATTCGTATTCCGTCCTCAAAAGACAAGTACTGTAACCATGCTAACAAGGATATTCCTATGATGGCAATAGAGATGCCAGATATGATAAAGTGACTACAACGTCCTTATTTTCAAAAGTTGAAAAATTATGATTTTAAAGCGTGACTTTTCTTCTTAGAAAGTTTATAAATGTTTCCAAAAACATTCATTTTTCTCCAAAATCCAAGTTTTGCGTTTTTGATAGTTTTTATGACTAAAACGACGAATATGATTTTACAATGACAACGACGATGTCAAACATGAGTAAATGTCTATAACGAGTATGTCAAAAGCATGTACCTACCATGAATATATCTATGACTATGTTTTACTATAACATATGTATATAAATGTGAATATGTAATGTATATGTTTATGGGGAAGGGGGAAGGGCAACTGTGTCCACCTGATTCAGCTGGCTTATCATCCCGGACGCGGGATGCCCGGACGCGGGATATGGGAGAGCCGTACGCGGCGTCTGTATATGCGATATATTATATATATGACATGTTGTGTTGGGACACCGTCGGGGAGGGGTGGGAGAGCGTGTATTCGAGCGTACGTAAATATAAAGAAAGAGACACCGTTTATCGAAATGTACGGTTTGAAATGTCCGTTTCTCGAAATATCTTTTGTTTAACGAAATCTTGTTCACATCGCAATATCTTGTTTTACCGAAATGTGCTGTTCTTTGAAATGTACTTGTTTCGTATACGGGGATATGGGACATCGTGTTCTGAAAAATAGGCTAAGCTTGCATGGTATCTGCCTACAGGGCATACACATGTACAGGATACTTCTGCACCAGGATAAGCTCTGTAGATCTATTCTGTTGTGACTTATATTCTATAATCATTTACTATGTTATCATTTACGCATACATACTCGGTACATTATTCGTGCGCGTCCCTTCTTATGGACGCTGCGTTTCATGCCACGCGGTCGCGCGACGACGGTTTTGGTTTTAGAGCCTCGCGGCGGCGATTGACGGCGCTCCGGTTGTTCCGGAGCCTCGCTCCTTTGGTACTATTCTGTGTATATATATATGCACGACGGCACTCGGCCCCTTCTTACGTATATGTGTACTATGTCTAGAGGCTCGTAGACAAATGTGTACGGGTAGATGTTTGTATTTTGGATTGTCCGTATTGTCGTATAATGGAATAGCAACGTTTACTAGTTTATGTTCAGAACGACGCTGCTAATGTTAATGTTCTGTTTCAAAAAAAATATACGGCACTGTTCATACGACTTGCTAAGAGGTACAGGTAAAATGATAGGTAAGGGGTGCTCGGTACAAGTATCGGGTACTCGTCACGGCCCCTAGACGGGTCGTGACATTAGCGTCATAGACAAACATTTCTTTTTCATATCGGACGGAAAAGAGAGTCAAACAAACCAAATAAGGGGAGCCTCGGGACGTGCGGGCCCACCTCGAGTCAAGTCGAGGCGGCGGACATGATTTACCGACGTTAGGCTCCATAAAGTCATCTAAGAAAGGTTCGAAGTGATTCGAATACATTAGCGAAAGTTATGAAGGTTTGAGCATTCTTTCAACAAAATAGGAAGAATATAATTCAATTATTTGAATGAATAGTACTCAAGATCAATCTCGGATTTCCAAGAGCGAGAATTATTCGAGGTCCCGATTTTAACCTAGTATGACTAGGACATGCCAAAGAAGGAGAGGTAGGCTTTACATACCTTACGGACTTCTGGTGCTCGCTTAGTCTCCAATCCCGTTTCGTCAGAAATCTACAAATGGTCACCTTTGCCAGTTACTATTCATGTAAGTTAACATTTCAAGCTTTGGCTTGTTCTTAGCTACCGAAATTTCGGTGCACTTCCCTACTAATATGACACCCCCGAGGGTTCAACTCGGCTCAAAACAACAACGACAACTCGACAACAACATCAACAATATCAATAACACAATAAGACACATTAATCTACTTTCCGACATAATACAATAACTTTCATTTCGACTCCATACTTTCAAATCTATACCAACTCAAACCATTAATCCTTTATTCATGTCATAAGCATCATTACAACACAATTAACATGTCAAACAAAATAATTCATGCCTATCTCAAATCATCCATACTACACGGCCACATCCTCTTCTTCCATCCAACAAAACCATTAGTCTTCTATTTATTTTACAATATCATAACAACATACTTAACATACTAAATAAACTCAACCAATTCCCTACACATATAGCACCACACGGCCACACATATACACACACACACGGTTCACACTCCACACCCCCAACTCTCACCCAAGCCATTAACTTTCATTGCTAATATAGATTTCACAACATCTACAACTAGAATATCACATAAAATTAACTCATCCTTACCCTTCCTACAACCAAGCACACACGGTCACACACACATATATATATGCCATGCACGGCCATACCACATATTCACATGCTTCCATGAATTCATCATTTCCACATATTACAACATACATATAACCTTCCTTAACACTTAAGGACATGAAATTCTTGCTCTTTCTCACTTCCAAACTCACGGCCATGCATGGTCTTACACATGCACATGGCCATGCACACACCACCATACTTCCATGATTTTCACCCAATTCAAATCATTATAACACATAAATTCATTCCATAACATAAAACATAAGAATCTTACCTTTTCTTGAAATTTCAACTTTCCACAAGCGGAGTTCTTCTTCCAAACCAACTATGCCACGTCGAAGAGGCGCCTTGAACTTGTTATAAATTCAAAGAGAACAAGATTTTTAAGTCAAGATTGAGGAGCTCCAAGGATTTTCTTTTCTTTTTTTTTCCCTTCTTTCTCTCTTAGCCATTGCT
>NW_026714345.1:0-23803 GCF_029784015.1 Lycium ferocissimum
CTTTTTCTATTTTTTTTTTTTTGTCCAGATCCAAAAATGCCTTTCTTGGGGTTTTCCCAGAAACTCATGTAAAATTTCCCCTTTTTACCCCTCGACTTTTCTCCAATATTACCATTTTGTCCCTAACCTTCCGCATTATTTCCACGACGTTTGCGAATTTCTCTTTTGCCCTTACGCCTCCTCACAATATTTTCATACTAATAATAGTCGCCAAATAATATTCGACAGTACCATCACATTTCAAATAAATTTTTGAAGATGGTCTACTTATAACTTTCCACGACGACCTTGGAATTTCCAAACGTGCAATATACGGGCTATAACATATATCTTCTGTTGTTTGTCTGCTTTGTACATATGGTTATTTGGGTACGGCGGGGACTGTCCGTCTTGATTCTATTCCGTATGTTAGAGCACTGTGTAGACATGTTTGTGGGTTGTGGGATGTCCTTTGTTCGGGTAAGTGAGTACGGCACTTTGTGATACGAGCATTTAAATTTACTATGATAGCCACTAACGGCTTATGTACGGGTTTAAGTATGTATATATGTATATGTAGGTTCGTGCGACGTATTTTATATGTTTGTATGAATTTATGTATGTCTAAAGCGAGATTTAGCTAAGCGGTACGCCGGATACGCTCGAGTAGGTGAGTATGGGTGTCCAGTTAGGACACCAGTCGCGGCCCACGGGGTTGGGTCGTGACAATTTTGGCGGATTTGGGACTTGAATTTGGAGTCGCAAGCGAAGTAGAAAAGGTATGTAAGGCTTACCTCTTCTTTCTTTGGCATGTCGTAGATGTAATATGCTTGAATACGTGTCTCGGGGACCACTCTAATTCTAGAAATCCGAGCTTGAATTTGACTACTATTCATTGATGGGGTAGAATTGAATTAAATGCTTATGAATAGTTGAAAGAATTGTCTAAACACCTAGAACTTGCATGAATAGGATCCGTTTACCCTAAAACTCTCATAAGTCTTGTCATGAAACGTATTATACGTAAATTGTGTACGCCGCCTCATTTGACTCGAGGTGGGCCACTATTCCTAATTTCTTCCTATGGCTCCATTTGGCTTATTTAGTATTGCGGTTAAAGGAAACTTTTGGACATCATTCTGACCACTGAATAATAGTTGTTTTAACTAATCCCTCGATTCCAAGGCATGGTTTTCTTCATGAAAGTTCCTAAATGTTTTCCAAAGCATTCATTTTTCTCCAAATCCAAGTTGTACGGTTTTGAAAGTTTTCATGACTAAAGCAATGACTATGATTCTATGATGACAAAGATGATGCTAAGTATGAGAAAATGTCTATGACACGATATGCTACGATATGACACGATATGCTATGACATGATACGATACAATGTGATATGTTCTACGTTCTCTTAATGTTATTCTCCGTTGATAGTCTCGCCTTATGATTATCGTTCCTCCAAGGTGAGACATGACAACCATGATTATTTCATAATATAATCGGAGGTTACCGACCTTACGTCACTCCGATAGAGTTATAGCTTTTCTTTGGGCTCTCCTTGCTATGGTATGATATATATGTATATATATGTACATGGGGAAGATGGGGAAAGGGAAGAGCGCTATAGACTGTTGGGATGTATACACGGTACATGTAGTCGTATTTGTTGGATATCATCCGGACGCGGGATATATATATATATATTATGGTTAAATGGATCGGTGCGCCGACGCCTAAGCAATTCTACATGCTCTATTTTCTATATATATGAAAGAAATATTTTTCAAAGACAGCTTAGCATGCATGGCATCCGCCCCAGGGGCACTCAGATGCACAGGTTACTCCGCTATCCGAGGATATGTTCTACGTTTCCATGCAGTTATTGTTCACATGTACAGGTTATTCCTTTATCTCATGATATGATATCCCGTTGTTGTTCATGCTTATATCTCTTACTATGTTGCTACTCCTGCCTTACATGCTCGGTATATAGCTCAAATGCGGCCCCTCTTCTTCGGGGGCTGCGTTTCGTGCGCGCTTGTGTGTACCCGGATGAGGGCCGAAACTAGCATAGAAGATACCCGGCGGAGTTGGTAGGCTCCACTTGTCTCGAGTGCTGCCGAGTCGAGTATATGTGCCATGATGATTTGTTCGGAGTTAGAGACTTTGCGAGACGAGTCGTGGGTATTGGGTTGTCGATGCGTAAGCGGCTCCCGGCGGCCAAGATATGTTATTATGTTTCGTGTCACGAGTCTTATATGATGTCGATTTTACTTATGGAAAAAAAAATTCTATGTATTCATTTCTAAGCGATTCATAAGTTCATATGTATAATAAGAGTCAGCGGGTTCGCTCGGCTCCGAATATGGGGTCGGGTGTCCATCACACCCTAGTAAGACCGGGGTGTGACAGATATATGATATGATATGTATATATGTATATTGGCCCTGTGAGGCATTGTTGGTATTTCCTGTGCACAGGTTTTGAGATAGTAAGAAATGCAGAGGAAACTCTACCGAAATTTTTCTAGAGATAAAAAGAGAATGAGATATAGGTTTGTAATACGACTTGAAAGATCGTGCCGACAGTAATAGTATGACTAAGACAAGAGTACAGAGGAAAAGGATTGTGATGTATATGAATGTAGTGGCTAGACAGCTTGTGAGATATTAAGGATAAAGTTGATCAGAAAAGGTAAAAGGGTTAAGAAGAGTTACACTATGAGATCGAATGCGAACGGGACAATGTGAGTATAATGAAGATTGTTGTGAAAATAAGAAAAGCTCAGTGGGAAAGTGGCCAAAGCTATGATGTGATTTATGTAGTTAGAATATAAAGGTAAGTGCGAAACGGAAAAAAAAAAGCTATGGAATGAGTATGGAAGGGTTTGAGTTAAAGATTAAGAGATGACATGAGAAAATGTGCCTAGAATGTTACAAGTTGAGTAAAGAGAATTACAAAAAGGAAAAGTTTAAATCGAGATTCTTAAGACCCTATACGATTAGTTGAACATTCGAGGACGAATGTTCTAAAGGGAAAGGATGTTATACCCGTACTTTGTACGTTGGAATATTCTAAGTTGGTTGCGACGAGTTATGGACAAGACTTTTAATTTCCGGTTTATTGATTTTGTCTCAATGCATAAGTCGCATATTCATCTTTTGTTAGTATGAAGTGTTAAGGGTAAGGTTGGAATAAGGAAAAATTAGAGAATGAAAGTTGGAAGAATTTGGGACTAGAAATGAATTATGGAAAGTTGGCCAAATTCATAAAATTCAATAGCCATGTGGCCGGCCATGGCCACATGGTTGCTATTATATGAAAATAGAAAGATGATCAAGTCATCTTCATCATCTCCTTTCTAGAAATTTCAAGAAGCTTGGAGAAAGAAAAGAGGGGAAGGGTTCGGCCAAAGGAGAAAAAAATGAGAGACCAAAATTGATCATGGAAAATTATTTTCTTCAAGCATTTCAATTCATTGGAAGGTCCTAAACAATATGGAGTAAGTGTTAGAGCAAGTAACCAATCATGTTTGCAAGGACAAGTCCTAGCCGAATGAAGAACAAGTGGGAAAGGTAAGGATTCTATCTTCCTTCATGTGTTGTTGGTGATTGGTATGTGTTGTGATATATGGAAATGAATGAAGTTTATAAAAATATGGTGTTGTGTGTGTTTGGCCGTGTATGTATGGTTAGTGTAGAAGTGAAAAAAATAATGGTATTTAGCGTATTTGTGTGTTGTTGTGATATGTAGAAGCGGATAAAAATCATGAACCATTATATGTTGATGTGGAACCGTGAGCATGAGTTTGGTCGTGCATGTGTAGTGTGGAAAGAGAGTGAAGAACAAGTTTTATTTAGTGTGTTTTGGTTGTTGTCGTCATGAATGCAATGATGTAAATGAAGTTTTAATGATCCAAGTTGAAGCTATAATTATGTGGGCTGTTTTAGGATCCAATTTGGTCCTAATGTGTTTTCTTTAATTTAATATAATGATATTGTTAACGTGCGGATTGTTGGTGAAGTTTATGAATTTGGAAGGAAGAAATATGTTATGGTTGTTCATGTTGAGTTGGGAAGGTTTTGGGTTCTATGGCATATTATTTGGATTGTTTGAATATTTTTGCGGATTATTGGAAATGTTCTTGAATCGTGTTTGAATGGTTTTGGATTGGTATTTGAATATGCGGTCGTTGATGTTAGTTTGAATATATGAAGTTGAATTGAACATGCATGGAATATTGTCGAATCGTATGGAGAAGAATTAGTAATGTTAGAATGCGTTTTAATTCGATTATTGATGTGGTTGATGTTGTTGTTGGGTTGGTTGTTGCTATTTTGGCCGAGTTTAATTCTCGGGGATGTTGGATTTATAGGGGAGATGCTGCCCAAATTTTTGTAGATAAATAAGGGCTAAGAATAAACTTTTTAAGGCATGTGACTTATGTTTGGTAACTTTGACCAATTGTAGATTTAAGCAAACGGGATTTGAGTTTAAGCGAGCATAAGGTGTGTGCAAGGTATGTAAAGCCTACCTTTCCTTCTTTTGGCATGTCCTAGTTCTACTAGTCTAAGATCGGAACCTCGGGGTTAGTCTTGCTCTTGGAAATCCGAGTTTGATTTTGCATACTATTCATTAAACCGTTGAACTATAATCCTTATATTTGATCAAAGAATGCTTAAACCTTTGTAACTGTGCAAACGTATACGGATCGCTCCGAAACTTTTATGGATGGCTTTAGGGAGCCTAATGTTTGTTATTTATGTCCGCCGCCTCGACTCGACCCGAGGTGGGTCGCAAGTCCCGAGACTTCCCTTATTTGGTTTGTTTGATTCATTTCCGTACGATATGAGAAGGAAATGTTTGCCTATGACTCTAAGGTCCGTTTGAAATGTCCTATAATGTTGTTGAGCGCTCATTACTATGAATGACACTAAATTTTTCCGAGAATAATCTACGATGTGTTTTTGAAAAATTGGCAACTAAAAGTCCGTAACTTTCAAGAGAGAGCTCGGATTGCTTTGATATTTTCGCAAATGACTTTATGACGAGTAATGACTTAAATTTTCATAGGCGGGCCCGGACTGGGTTGACGCTCGTCCGTGGGTCCCGCGACCTTTTATGTTGGTTCTAATAACCTATTTTCGAAATAATCCAATCTGACTATCTCCCGACCCCCGAGTATGATTACTTATTTATCTGTTGAGTTTGAAATAAGGATTTTTGTGCTTATGACTTTGATACGTGAATATGGCTTCGGAAGTTCGGTTTGATATATTCCCAAGGGATATTCGGAAGGAAATACGATTTGACTCTTGTTTTTGGCTTACAAATGATGGTTCGTTTGATTAACCTATCAAGTCTTTGAAAATATTTTAAGCGTATTTGGTTACTCACGATTTTGTTCGTGCGTTACATTTGTTACATTTGTCGGCGGGTTCTGGCCGCGGTATGTGTATATGTGATATTACGTGGGTTCTGGCCGCGGTACGTGTATATGTGATATTACCGCTGGGTTCCTGGCCACGGTATGCGTATATGTGATATTACCGCTGGGTTCCTGGCCGCGGTATGTGTATGTGTATGTGTGGTATTGATCGGTGGATGCTTGACCGCGGTGTGTGTGTATATGTGGTATGTTATATATGATAACATGATGGTATGATGATTGTTTACTCATGTTTCTAAGTCCCCTGATGATTCAGATATGATATGGATATGCACGAATTAAGTTTTAAAGTCTTGTGGGTTCTGCGTATTGCACTATTTTTCGGTACTACTTACTTCGGTTATGATTTCGCTTTCTGTATTTTCGGCTTTGCATACTCAGTACATATTCCGTACTGACCCCCTTTTCTTCGGGGGCTGCGTTTCATGCCGCGCAGGTACCCACAGAGGAGTAGATGATGTTAGCAGGAGATGTTCCAGCGGGATTGGCGAGCTCCATTTCCTCCGGAGTCGCGAGTACGAGTGCGTTTGTGTGGTATACGAGATGTTGGTAGAGACTTTGCGAACAGTGTCGTGTGCGTGATATGCCAGTTTTGTAACCGGCTATGTAGGTCGATATATTATTATGCATTATGTTACAGATTTGTTGTGACTACGGATTTTGTTTGATTTGAAAAGATGAAAGGCATGTATGTTTTCCGAAAAAATTTCACCCTGTGCTTATGTTATGTTTTGTGGGCCCAGTATGGCTATGAGTATTATGAGAGTTTGCGGGTTTGCTCGGCCCTAGGTAAGGGTCGGGTGCCCATCACGCCCTATCGGATTAAGGGTGTGACAATCATTTCATGTCACAATATCCTCAAGAAGACTATATTAACTTCTCATCACAATACATCCATTGCAGATTAACTCACACAGGAATAATGGCATGAAGCCTGCACAACATTCAATTACAAGCGCATAGGAACTTAACCAAACAATATCATGTAAGGAATACTAGACATGCTTTCTCCTATTAAAATCACAAACATACATTCAACTAACCAAAGTCTAACTCAAGTAAACCATAACCTACCTCAAAGCAGAGCTGGAACAATGCGAGTCACTCTGCTAAAGCCTTCCCTTTCCTCAAAGCCTCAAAAGGCTCCAAGTCTAGAAATAGCGGGCTCAATGAGTCATAATACTCAATCATAAGTTCCAATGCAAGAATGCCCTTCCCTTACCTCATTCCATGGGTTGGATGATTTTCTAGGTGATAAACAACCTATTTAGACCCTTAGAATCGTTAATCATCAATTTATAACAATATTCTTTCAAAATTCCCATTACAAGCAGTTTCTATGGCAAGACACCATTTTTATAGAACCCTAAGTCTCTAATCACTTAGTTTATGTCTCTAAATGTTTAATTTATGACAAATAGCAACTAAGAGATAATAATTATAACCCATCAAGTTTAGAAGTTTCATTAATATTCTAGGGTTTCTAATTCAATTTCACCATTAAAGACCCATGGGGATGATTACAATAATGAAGGGGAAAGGAATGATAGAATGAAAGCAATGGAACTTACCTCACAAGATTGTCTTGCCCTAGCTTGAAAATTCTCTCTAAGTGTTTGTTGGAAAATGTTTTGGGGTGTTATGAATGAGAAAATAAAACTAAGGCATTTAAAACCCGAATTCTTCCTCTCGTCGACCGCTGTAGCGGTCACTACACCGCTGTAATGGTCCAGCTATAGTGGTCAAGCGGTCTCCAGTTTTATCGTCTGACCGCTCTGGCATTCGTTTCACAGCTATAGCGGTACCTCCATAGCGGTCCAACTTCCACCACAGCGGCCACCAAACAGTCTGACGGACAGGCCGAGCGCACTTTTCAGACGTTGGAAGATATGTTGCGGGCTGTGTTATAAATTTCGGGGGTAGGCGGGATGATCATTTGCCGCTTGCTTTGAATTTGCTTATAATAACGGCTACCACTCCGGTATTCGGATGGCACCATATGAGGCTTTGTATGGCGAGAAATGCGGGTCACCGATTGGTTGGTTTGATATTTGCGAGACTAAGTTGATTGGCCCAGATGTAATCCAGCATGCAGATAATCGCCGTCGACAGTTAGAGTTTCAGGTTGGTGATTGGGTATTCCTGAAAGTGTCACCTATGAAAGGTGTTATGAGATTCGGGTATTCCTGAAAAGTGTCACCTTATCAGATTATTCGTAAAATAGGCAAGGTTGCCTATGAATTAGATCTGCCAGCTAATTTGGAAGCAGTGCACCCGGTATTCCACGTTTCTATGCTTCGTAAATGCATTGGTGACCCCTCTAGAGTATTTCCTGTAGATGATATCCAGGTCACAGAGGAGCTATCCTACGAAGAGCAGCCTATATCCATATTGGATCGTCAGGTAAGAAAGTTGCGGAATAAAGATGTGGTGTTATAGCCCGTACTTCGTACGTTCGGATCTTTGCGAGACAATGGCGAGAAGATTAAGGACAAGACTATGTCCTAAAATAATTTTAGGGTGCGAGTTATTAGGAATATTAAATCGTGGACAATGGTAGTATGGAAAATATTGAGAAAGGCTAAGGGCAAGAAGAGAAATTCGAAAAAGGGGCCGTGGAAATAATGCGGAAGGTTAGGAACAAAATGGTAATATTGAGAAAAGTCGAGGGGTAAAATAGTAATTTCACAAGGTTCAAGAAAAATCCTTGGAGGGCCAAATCTTATATAAGAAGACACTTGGCCTTCTTTATTAATTTCCAAGAAAAAGGGAAGAAAATTCTAGAAAAGAAAGAAAAGGGGGGCAAGGTGTAAATAAAGAGGGACTAAAGTGTGCAAGGGAAGACACTTGGTCTTCTTTGACCAAATGAGGAAAAATCAAGAAAAAAGAGGAAAATTCTAGAAGAGGAAGAAAGGGGACTTGAGGTCATACTTGAGGGACTAAATCATAAATAAGGAAAGATGGTGGAAGACATTTATATATATATAAGAGAGGAGTCTTCATTTAGTTCAAGAGAGAAAGAAAGAAAGAAAAAAAAAAAGAAGGGGAAAGAGTAGGGGGATTCGGCCATGACCAAGGAAATTTAGGTCCATGGAATTTTGTCCCAAAAATTTGTTTCTTCATGTGTTTCTACTAATTCAAGGATGCTCTTTAACATGGTACAAGTGTTGGAACAAGCAAAGTATTTGTTGAGCAAGTTTGGAGCATAGTCAAGTAAAGAGAAGCCAAGCAAAAAGGTAAGAAACAATCTTTCTATATATGTTATGAATGTTTGTGCATGTTGTAATGCATGAAAATGAGTGAAATTCATGGAGAATATGGATGTTTGAGTGTGGCCGTGTAGGTTCTTGCATGGTATGGAAGTGATGAATCAATTCTTATGTAGTATTTTAATTGTTGTTGTTATGTATTTTATGATGAAATGAATGAAAAGCATGGAAAATAGAAGTTGTGGAGGTGGCCGTGTATGCATTGTGTTGGTCGTGGGTGTGAGTTATGTGTATGGAAAAGAATGGATAAATTTTATATAGCATGTTGTTGTTGTTGTTGTAATGTATAGAAAATGGATGAAAAATGCATGAACATATGTATGTAGTATGTTGGCCGAATGGTTTAGGAAATGGAAGGATTGTTTTAGAAGCTTATGTTAATCGAATATAATGTTCTTGCATGTATGGAAGATAATGATGTTATTATGGTGTTGTTAGAATATAAATTATAGGGTTGTTATTGTTATTATTGGAGTTGGAAAGTCTTGAAGAAGGTAGTATGTTGATTGAAATTGTTAGCATGATTGTTGACATTGTCGTTGATAGTTTGGCCGGGTTGAATTCCCGGATTGTTGTTGATTGAAAATTGGTCAAGTTGAACTTGGTGGGATGGCGTATTTGCGGAGGAAGTGCTGCCGAAATTTTGATAGCCAAGGGTTATTTTAAGAATCCAATTCAAAATGCACTAATTAAGTTTTGGTAAACATGATCAAATTGTAGATTTTGGCGGATTTGGAGCTTGAATTTGGAATAGCGGAAAGAGGTATGTAAGACTTCACTTTCCTTTCTTGGCATGTACTAGATGTAATAGGGTTGGATACGGGCCTCGGGGACCATTCCTTTTCTCGGAATCCAAGATTGAATTTAGTTACTATTCATTCAGTAGAATTGAAATAGAAATTGTGCAAAACGTGGGAAAACTTCCTAGACCTCTAGAACTTGCATAAATAAGACCTGATTACCCTAAAACTCTCTTAAGTAATGTCATGAAATGTATGATGCGTCAATTGTGTACGCCGCCTCATTTGACCCGAGGTGGGCCCACTGTCCCCGGATTTTCTTTAGTGCTCTGTTCACCAACCGACAAATGTTGCAACTATTCTAAGGAGAATATTTCCATGATGAAAGTGATAACGATGATGTAAAGGAAGGAACATGTCTATGATAAGCATGACAAGGATGACTCCATGACTATGAGCCTTAAGTCAAGAATCCAATGCGAGTATGAAAGTGATAAACTAGTCCTTGATCTTTAGTTCTACTCCTTAGCTATGGTATTATTTTCTAAAAGATTTCGAAGTCTGCAAATAAATACATATGATGTCCACGATTTCATTCCATGTTTTCTTTTAATGATATACGTCCGTTGATAGTCTCGCCTTAAAATACTCGTTCCTTGAGGTGAGACAAAGCGATCCCGGTTAATCCATAATATAATCGGAGGTCACCGACCTTACGTCACTCCGATAGACACATGACTTTCCTTGGGCTCCCATGCATGTTGTTTATATGATACATGTATATGTGGGGAATGGGAAGGGCAACTGTTTATTTCCACCGATTCGGTGGATTCCATCCGGACGCGGGATGCCGGACGCGGGATATGGGGAGAGCCGTACGCGGCGTACGTTTATGTGATGTATATATATATATATAATATGATATACTTGGGACACACTGTTGGGGAGGGGGGTGGGAGAGCCGATGAATTCGGCGTCTGTAAATGCGAGTAAAAAGTACCGTTTTCCGAAAGGTATCTGTATTCTATGTACAAGAATAAGAAACACCGTGTTCAGAAAAAGAAAAAGAAAAAGCTAGGCATGCATGGCCTCCGCCCTGAGTGGTACTCACATGTACAGGTTACTCCTTTATCCTATGATACGGTCTATGTTTCCATACAGTTATTACCACACGGAGTTACGGTTTTACACGTGATATGTTCCATATGTACGATACGACTTCCCATGATATGCCTCATGTGTACGGAGAATACTCTCTTTACATGATATGCTCTCTGACTCTTACTATGTTGTTACTTGTTCATGCCTTACATACTCGGTACATTGCTCGTCGACCCCTCTTCTTCGGGGGTTTGCGTTTCATGCCGCGCGGTACACCCGGACGGGTTGAAGTTAATATAGAAGATGTTCGGCGAAGTTGGCAAGCTCCATTTGGCCCGGAGTGTAGCCGAGTCGAGTACACGTGCCGGGATTTCGATTACGGTTAGAGACTTTGCGAGACAGTCGTGGGTACCGAAGTCAGTCTGTCAGTGGCTTCATAGACCAATGTGTCGGTTTGTATTATGATATAAGTTTTATACAATTACAAATTCGATTTGCTCGGAAAGCAACAGAAAGAATATTTTAGTAAGCTTTGTCATGTGTATTTGACTTAGAGGAAAAAAAATAAAAATAATTTTACGCATGGAATAAGAGTCAGAGGGTTCGCTCGGCCCTAGGTAAGGGTCGGGTGCCCATCACACCCTGATCAAGATTGGGGTGTGACAAAGTGGTATCAGAGCGAGGTCGGTCTAAGGAAATTTGTCTCGCAAAGTCGTGTCCGGTAGAGTCGTTTATGGGTGTGAAGCCGGCCACATCTATAGACAGGAGGCTGCGGGGCATCTAGGAATTGTTGACCTTCTTTCAGTCTTAAATCGTGCAATAGAGCCAAGTCATAGGAAGAAGGAATTCCTTATATAAGCCTCCCATACGACGAAAGAAGCGGAGAAAGAGAATACCGTGGATAAGTAAAACATGAGACGTGTTGTTTCGGAAAGGTTATGGGTTTGGCATGGCGGCGAAGGTGTGATCGCTACCCTCGAGGATCTGGAAGCCCAGGATAGGAAATAGTCATACATACAGGCGGAAGGTGAACGCTGGGGGTCAAAAAGGGCAAAATAGTAATTGTAGAGAAAAGGACGTGTTACGAAAATGCCTCGGGAGCTGTAAAGTTTCGAGTGGCTCTAGACCAGGTAATAAAGGGTATACGAGGAAGTAGACGCAAAAATATCAGCGTTAAGGTATCGAATTTCAGTAAAGTTTCGGGGTTAAGCGTGCCCAGGTGGGAGGATGGGTGACCCCCCTGGGAAGTATGTAAGAATTCTATGTATTCGGAAAGGAAAGACAAATGAGTAGTTAGAGTAATCTAAGGAAAACTATAGTAAACGGGATGGCTGGAAACCATAAGAAGACGCGTAGGACAAGGCGGACTAGCTCGGAAAAGAGATAGAAAGTGCGTTACAGCTCTGGGATTAGGATAGGCTTGAACAACATCTGGACGTATTTGGTGGGCTAGCCGATAGCAAATATATATATATGTATATATAAGGTGAGGGGTATCCCATACATATTATATCAGTAGACGTGTGAGTCAATGAAAGACGAGGAGATCGAAAGGTCAGGAACAGGTGAAAAGTAAGAAATTTAATAAAGGAAGTTCCCGAGAGAAAATTACCGGCAGAACACGAGATTGTCGAGGTAAGGACTCAAGCAGGCACGTGAAAGGAGATAGAGTACGACACAAGGAAACAGGGAAGGAGTGTATGAGGTTTGAAGACCGATTTCACTAAGTGAAGCTAAAGGAATAGTGACTGCGACGAGGGAATGTAAGATAGGGGAAGGAATATAAAGGAATAGATATGTGGCAACATGTACATAGTTAAAAGTTCGACGAACAAGAGTAGCAGAACGCTTGAGAAAATATGGACACACGGCCACAACACAAATACGCAGTTAAGGAAAGATTACGAACAAGCGAACTAAGGAAATGAAAGGACGAATGGTGGATGAAAATGTGGACGAAAGGATGACATAAATGGAGGGTAAAAGAAAACTTAGGATAAGAAGTTTCCGAGATGTCCAATACGAGTTAGAAGGAAGATGAGAGGCAAGGTATAAACGGAGACTTTATAGAAGGACTGTTGGTATAAGGAGCCCCTTAAAGGGGGGGAGATCATATTAGAAAGGGATCACCATATTTTCAAAGAACCAGAAAAAGGAGACCCATGACACGAAGAAGGAACTCATAAAAGGCCAAATGGTTTCATTACGACAATAAGAGACGGGCGTAAAGGAAGGAGCAGTTATAAAAGGAACCCTCCCTGAGTATAATGACGCCCATAAGGTCAGTTGAACATTCGAGGACGAATGTTCTAAAGGGGGGGAGGATGTTATAGCTCGTACTTCGTACGTTCGGATCTTTGCGAGACAATGGCGAGAAGATTAAGGACAAGACTATGTCCTAAAATAATTTTAGGGTGCGAGTTGTTAGGAATATTAAATTGTGGACAATGGTAGTATGGAAAATATTGAGAAAGGCTAAGGGCAAGAAGAGAAATTCGAAAAAGGGGCCGTGGAAATAATGCGGAAGGTTAGGAACAAAATGGTAATATTGAGAAAAGTCGAGGGGTAAAATAGTAATTTCACAAGGTTCAAGAAAAATCCTTGGAGGGCCAAATCTTATATAAGAAGACACTTGGCCTTCTTTATTAATTTCCAAGAAAAAGGGAAGAAAATTCTAGAAAAGAAAGAAAAGGGGGCAAGGTGTAAATAAAGAGGGACTAAAGTGTGCAAGGGAAGACACTTGGTCTTCTTTGACCAAATGAGGAAAAATCAAGATAAAAGAGGAAAAGTCTAGAAGAGGAAGAAAGGGGACTTGAGGTCATACTTGAGGGACTAAATCATAAATAAGGAAAGATGGTGGAAGACATTTATATATATATAAGAGAGGAGTCTTCATTTAGTTCAAGAGAGAAAGAAAGAAAAAAAAAAAAAGAAGGGGAAAGAGTAGGGGGATTCGGCCATGACCAAGGAAATTTAGGTCCATGGAATTTTGTCCCAAAAATTTGTTTCTTCATGTGTTTCTACTAATTCAAGGATGCTCTTTAACATGGTACAAGTGTTGGAACAAGCAAAGTATTTGTTGAGCAAGTTTGGAGCATAGTCAAGTAAAGAGAAGCTAAGCAAAAAGGTAAGAAACAATCTTCCTATATATGTTATGAATGTTTGTGCATGTTGTAATGTATGAAAATGAGTGAAATTCATGGAGAATATGGATGTTTGAGTGTGGCCGTGTAGGTTCTTGCATGGTATGGAAGTGATGAATCAATTCTTATGTAGTATTTTAATTGTTGTTGTTATGTATTTTATGATGAAATGAATGAAAAGCATGGAAAATAGAAGTTGTGGAGGTGGGGTGTATGCATTGTGTTGGCCGTGGGTGTGAGTTGTGTGTATGGAAAAGAATGGATAAATTTTATATAGCATGTTGTTGTTGTTGTAATGTATAGAAAATGGATGAAAAATGCATGAACATATGTATGTAGTATGTTGGCCGAATGGTTTAGGAAATGGAAGGATTGTTTTAGAAGCTTATGTTAATCGAATATAATGTTCTTGCATGTATGGAAGATAATGATGTTATTATGGTGTTGTTAGAATATAAATTATAGGGTTGTTATTGTTTTTATTGGAGTTGGAAAGTCTTGAAGAAGGTAGTATGTTGATTGAAATTGTTAGCAGGATTGTTGACATTGTCATTGATAGTTTGGCCGGGTTGAATTCCCGGATTGTTGTTGATTGGAAATTGGTCAGGTTGAACTTGGTGGGATGGCGTATTTGCGGAGGAAGTCTTTGCCGAAATTTTGATAGCCAAGGGTTATTTTAAGAATCCAATTCAAAATGCACTAATTAAGTTTTGGTAAACATGATCAAATTGTAGATTTTGGCGGATTTGGAGCTTGAATTTGGAATAGCGGAAAGAGGTATGTAAGACTTCACTTTCCTTTCTTGGCATGTCCTAGATGTAATAGGGCTGGATACGGGCCTCGGGGACCATTCCTTTTCTCGGAATCCAAGATTGAATTTAGTTACCATTCATTCAGTAGAATTGAAATAGAAATTGTGCAAAACGTGGGAAAACTTCCTAGACCTCTAGAACTTGCATAAATAAGACCTGATTACCCTAAAACTCTCTTAAGTAATGTCATGAAATGTATGATGCGTCAATTGTGTACGCCGCCTCATTTGACCCGAGATGGGCCCACTGTCCCCGGATTTTCTTTAGTGCTCTGTTTACCAACCGACAAATGTTGCAACTATTCTAAGGGGAATATTTCCATGATGAAAGTGATAACGATGATGTAAAGGAAGGAACATGTCTATGATAAGCATGACAAGGATGACTCCATGACTATGAGCCTTAAGTCAAGAATCCAATGCGAGTATGAAAGTGATAAACTAGTCCTTGATCTTTAGTTCTACTCCTTAGCTATGGTATTATTTTCTAAAAGATTTCGAAGTCTGCAAATAAATACATATGATGTCCACGATTTCATTCCATGTTTTCTTTTAATGATATATGTCCGTTGATAGTCTCGCCTTAAAATACTCGTTCCTTCAAGGTGAGACAAAGCGATCCCGGTTAATCCATAATATAATCGGAGGTCACCGACCTTACGTCACTCCGATAGACACATGACTTTCCTTGGGCTCCCATGCATGTTGTTTATATGATACATGTATATGTGGGGAATGGGAAGGGCAATTGTTTACTTCCACCGATTGTGGATTCCATCCGGACGCGGGATGCCGGACGCGGGATATGGGAGAGCCGTACGCGGCGTACGTTTATGTGATGTATGATATATATATATAATATGATATACTTGGGACCTTTGTTGGGGAGGGGGTGGGAGAGCGATGAATTCGGCGTACGTAAATGCGAGTAAAAAGTACCGTTTTCCGAAAGGTATCGCATTCTATGTACAAGAATAAGAAACACCGTGTTTAAAAAAAGAAAAAGAAAAAGCTAGGCATGCATGGCCTCCGCCCCGAGTGGTACTCACGTATACAAAGTTACTCATTTATCCTATGATACGGTCTATGTTTCCATACGGTTATTACCGCACGGATTTGACGCTTTTACACGTGATATGTTCCATATGTACGACATCTGACTTCCCATGATATGCCTCGTGTATACGAATGCTCTCTTTACATGATATGCTCTACGCCTCTTACTATGTTGTTCTTGTTCATGCCTTACATACTCGGTACATTGCTCGTCACCGACCCCTCTTCTTCGGGGGCCGTGTTTCATGCCGCGCGGTACACCCGGACGGGTTGAAGTTAATATAGAAGATGTTCCGGCGAAGTTGGCAAGCTCCATTTGGCACGGAGTGTAGCCGAGTCGGAAGCACACACGTGCGGGATTTCGATTACGGTTAGAGACTTTGCGAGACGAGTCGTGGGTACCAGAAGTCAGTCTGTCAGTGGCTTCATAGGCCAATGTGTCGGTTTGTATAATGATATAAGTTTTATACAGTTACAAATTCGATTTGCTCGGAAAGCAACAGAAAGAATATTTTAGTAAGCTTTGTCATGTGTATTTGACTTAGAGGAAAAAAAAATTACGCATGGAATAAGAGTCAGAGGGTTCGCTCGGCCCTAGGTAAGGGTCGGGTGCCCATCACACCCTGATCAAGATTGGGGTCTGACATGTGGCTTCTGTTAAGGTCTTTGTGGCGGAATAATAACCAGGAGGAAATGACCTGGGAAGCTGAGGAGCAGATGAAGAAGAAGTATCCTCACTTGTTTCCAGTGCCTATAGGTAATCTAAATTCCTTATTTGACTATGTGATCAATGAATGAATTGTTGTGTTAGTTGTAAAAGAAACTCCCCCGAGTGCTTATAAGATCCCGTAAGGTTAATCTAACATTCGAGGATGAATGTTCTAAAGGGGGGGAGGATATTATATCCCGTATTCTGTACATTGGGACAATCCTGTTTAACTATGATAAGTTAGGGACAAAACCATTTCGGGATACAAAGTCGGGACTTTTGACCTTTGATTTTGTTTTGAGATATAATTTGTTCATGAATTTGTTGCCATGGAACATTAGAAAAATTTGGGACCAAAAGTGATATAATTGGAAGTTGCAAATCATGCAATTTTTGGCCCTTTGGCCGTGTGAGTGGGAGGTGGCTCCCACACATGTTGTGGCCAATTTTAATTGGTCCAACACATGTGTGTGGGCCATGGACACATGTATAACCCTTGTGGAAGCTTAAAAGATGACTTCTAAGTCATCTATCCTCATTCTATACTTAGAAAAAAAACAAGAAGTTGAAGAACAACACCAACAAACTCTCGGCCAAGACCAAGAAAAACCAAGTCCAATTTTAGCCATCCCAAAAATATTTTCTTGGTGCAAATCCACTAATTGGAGGTCCCTAAGTAGCGTGGAAGTGTTGTTGGAGCGATCAAACCGCTAGTTTTCATCCTAGCTAACCCTAGCCTAGTTGTGAAGTTGAAGAAGAAAGGTAAGATTTAATCTTGTTTTATGTGTTATGAATGGTGTATGCATGTTGTAGTATGCTAAAATGGATGAAATTCATGAAATATGGAATGTTGGAGTTGAGCCGTGCATGGTGTGTATGATCGTGTGGGTGTGTGTGTTGTGTTGAGATGATGAATTGATTCTATGTAGCATGTTTAGTTGTGTAGTGTGAAGAAAAGAATGAGAATCATCAACATATGTGTATGTGTAATGTTGGCCGAAAATGGGTCATATTATATGACAATGAATGGATCAATTCTAATTAGTGTTTTAGTTGTTGTTGTTATGTGGATTCTATGTTGGAAATGAGAGTTTAATGACTCAAGATTGATGTTGTAATTGTATGGGCTGATTTGGAGAATCATGTGTATTTAATGTAATTTGTATATTTATGAGAATGACATTGTTAGAGGGTGAATTGTTGGTGCAAATCATGATTTGGAAGTGAGGAATGGGTTATAGTTGTGTTCTCGGGTTTGGGGCTGTTTTCGGGTAAATTGGAGCAATTGTTGGATTGTTGGAAATGTTGTATGAATTGTTTAAAATTTCCTTGAATATTGTTGGTATGGGTTCGGGTTAGTATTTGAATGTATGAGCGTTGATGTTGGCTTGAATGTAAGCCGTTGAATTGAATGTAATGAATGTTGTTGAATGATGTAAAAGAGGGTTACTAATGTTATATTGCTTTTTGGATTGATTATTGATGTTGCTAGGTTGGTTCTTGGTGTTGTTGTTGTTGATTTGGCCGAGTTAAATTCTCGGGGTTGGCCTATTTACAGGGGAAATCTTTGCCCAAATTTCTGTAGAATTAAGTGTTAGTTTGGAAATGAACTTTTAAATGCCTAAACGTCTATAGCTAATATTTGATATCCTTTGACGTATTTGTAGACCTTGGGGAGTCCGAGGCGTAGGTTGGCATTAGCTTGAGTTTGGATTAGCTTGAGAGCGGACGAGGTATGTAAAGCTCAATCCTTTCTTCTTTTGGCATGCCTTAGTTACAAATAGGCTATGACACGAGCCTCGAGGAAATTCTTGTTATATCCCGCATTTTGAACGTCGGAATATTTTAAGACAATCGCGGGAAGTTGAGGATAAGATTATTTTTCGACATTGTTTTAAGATGTAAGTCGTTTATGAATTGTATTGGAATGGAGCGTTAAGGATAATTTCGGAATAAGGAAGAATTGGAGGCCAAAAGTTGGAAGACAATTTCATGAAATGATGTATATTATATAATTGTGAAGTTGAGTATGTGTGTGTATGGGCAAGGGATGACTAGGCCCAATTTAATTATGGACCAAGCCCAATGAATTAGTCATCTTTGATGACTTGGAGAATTCAAGAAACTTGGAAGAAAAGAAAGGAAAAATCTAGAAAAATTTGGAAGAAAATTTGGAGCATGGCCGGCCATAAGGGGGCACATGACCAGCCATGTGCTCCCATATTTATATATATATATATGAGTATTGGCCTATAAGACATAAGCTAGACATTCCATACTTGAGAAAATTCAAGAAGTTTGGAGAAAACAAAGAGAGGAGAGACACGGCCATGGCTGGCCGAAATTCAGCCATGGGTTGTGGTCAAGAAAAAAATATTTTCTCCTTGGTTCTCTACTAATTGGAAGGCTCTCTACGACATGGAGTGGTTGTTGAAGCAAGAAAACCATCCGTTTGCATGGTTCATGGCCTAGCCGAGAAGGAGGAGGTGAAGGAATAAGGTATGGTTTAACCTTATCTTACATGTTTTATAGGTGTTCATGCATGTTGTGATGTGTAGAATGAATGGAGTTCATGAAGTATAAGGTTGTGTTATGTAGCCGTGTGTATATAGAAGTTGTGTTAGGGTGATGAATTAATTGTATTCAACATGTTTATGTGTTGTTGTAGTGTCTAGGAAGTGAAGGAAACTCATGGCATGTTGTATGTTGTGGATGGCCGAATGGTGGCTGCTTGTTGAAGGAAAAATGAATCAAATTTATTTAGTGTTCTTGGCTATTGTTGTTGAGAATTGTATGGTGAGAATAAGAGTTTAATAACTTATGTTGAAGATGTAGAACCATGTGGGCTGATTTGGAGTTCCATGAGATTTCAATATGTTTTCTTGAATTTCTAGAAATAATGTTGTTGATATATGGAAGTGTGGATTATTGACATAGTTTATGAATTTGGAAGGAAAGGAATGAGTTGTTGATGTTCTCTTAAACTTAGGTGATTTCGGGTTTTATGGTGTAATGGATGGGTTGTTCCGAATATTATATGGATTGCTTGAAACGTTCTTAAAATGATGTTTGAATGGTTTCGGATTAATAATTGAACGTACGATCAATAATGCGGTTTGAATGCATGTAGCTTATTTGAAGGTGAATGAAAGGAAGTTGAATGGAATATTGAAATGTTGCTAGAATAATTGTTTGTATTGTTGTTGGTTTGGCCGGGTTGAATTCCCGGATTGTTGTTGAAATGGCCAAGTTGAACTTGGCGGGATGGAGTAGTTACAAGGGAAATCTTCGAAATTTCGGTAGGCGAGTGTACCTTAAGATTCAATCACTAAAGGCTTCTAACCAAGATTTGGTAAATGTGACCATTTGTAGATTTTCGGCGGATTTGGAGCTCGAATTTGGAGAAGCGTAAGAAGCGGAAAAGGTATGTAAGGCTTCACCCTTCTTTCTATGGCATGTCTTAGACGTACTAAGTCGACTACGTGTCCCGGGGATCATTCCTTTTCTCGGAATCTAAGATTGAAAATAGTTACTATTCATTCAGTAGAATTGAATTAGAACTTGCGCGAAATGTCGGAAAAACTTCTTTAACATAAATAACTTACCCAAATAAGACTCGATTACTCTAAGACCCTCCCAAGTGACGCCACGGCGTAATATACGTAAATTTGATACGCCGCCTCGTTTGACTCGAGGTGGGCCCACTATTCCCGAATTCTCTCTATTGTTCCATTTAGCTTATTTTCACTCTATAATTTAAGGAAACTTTTGGACATCTTTTCGACTATTAAATAAGAGTTGTTTTTAACTAAACCCTCGACCCCAAGGGATGATCTTCTTTACTAAAAGATTGCAAGCGTTTTCCAAAACATACATTTTTCTTTAAAAACTAAGCTTCACAATATTTTCTTTCTTTACTAAAAGTTTACAAGTGTTTTTCAAAATATACATTTTTCTTTAAAAACTAAGTTTTACAATATTGCCAATTTTTATGATCTAAACAATGACTATGATCCTATGACGACCATGGATCTATAATGTCTAAGATCCTACGACGACTATGATCCTATGATGGCCATGATTCTATGATGACTACGATGATGTCAGCTATGCTATGCCTATAACCCGATATGCTATGACATGTTCTATGTTGATAGTCTTTTAATTATCGTCCCTTCAAGGTGCCATGATTACTATAAAGCGATCGGAGGGTTCCGACCTTACGTCACTCCGATAAGTACACGATTTTCTTGGGCTCCCCGCATGCTATGGTGTATATATATATATATCTATGTATAAAAATGTATTTGGGGAAAATGAGCGCTATCTGGGTTACTCACGGTGCATGTATCCGTACTACTTGATATCATCCCGGACGCGGGATGCCGGACGCGGGAATTATACTATGTACGATATATTCGGTGCTATGATATACTATGCTATGCTATGATACTATGATATACTACGCTATGCCATGATACTATGATACCCTATGCTATGCTATGATCTTTGTGTTATGACATAAACTCTATTTTTGTGTCTAAGAAAAGAAATGTTCTTTTCAAAAAAAAAAAAAAACAAGCATGCATGGCATCCGCCCCACATGGGGTCCTTATACGCACGGGGTTACTCGGTTATCCTACGCATATATGTTCTATGTTTCTATGCGGACACCGTCCCTATGTACGGAGTTATCCCTTTACCTCACGACATGGAATCTTGTTATTATTCATGCTTATATCTTTTACTATGTTGCTATGCACCTTACATACTCGGTACATTGCGACCCCCCTCTTCTTCGGGGGTGCGTTTCATGCCGCGCGGTACACCCATATGATCGACGCTATTATAGACGATGTTATATATCTCCATTTGCTGCGGAGAGTTGCGGGTCAAAGGCCTATGCTATGATATCATGTGTTTTGTTGCGACGAGTCGTGGGTTTCAGGAGTCAGTTTGTACTACGATACAAGTCCTGTATAGTTACATATTTTATTTGATTCTAAAGCAGCAAAGGTTTATTTCAGCAGCCTTATTATGTATACTTGACGTAGAGTTTTCAAAAAAAAATTTTAGTACGTAGGAAGAGTCAGTGGGTTCGCTCGGCTCCGGTTACGGGGTCGGGTGCCCATCACACCCTAGTGAGATCGGGGTGTGACAATTCTATTCTCGCAATCCGAGCATGTTTATGACATTTATTTATCTCTTGAAATCCGTATGCTTGATATGATGAAATATTGGCCCTTATGCCTTTGGAATATTTAATTTTCAAATGTTGCATAAAAAGTTTCGTTTTTATAATAATACGAACGCCCGTATCTTTCACAGAAAGGTTCGGATTGCCTCGATATGTTCGTAGGAGGTTGTATGGCGTATGATGAAAATGTTTTCCATAGGAGGGCCCGGCTCGGGTCAACACCCGTCCGTGGGTCCCGCGACTCTTCTTTTTGTAATCCTGACAACTTTTCAAAGAATTTGGTTTGACTATTATTCCGATTTCCAAGTATGGTCATTGTACTTACCTTTCGAGTCTATGATAATGATTTTATACATATGGTTACTCACGGCTACGCTTTCGTGCATTTGTATCTTTGCCGAGTCCACCTGGCCGGTTACGTCGTCGTGCGCACTTTGTTATACTCGGTGTTATCTTGTGTTATGGTTCACGAGCACCTCGCTAGAGGGCCGAGTTTCGCTTATATTTGGTGCTAAGCTGTGTATGGCGTTATCTTTGTGTTATGATGTGTGACGGGGATACGGAGATTTGAAACCTTCTGGTGTTATGGCGCCATCGACGGGCGGGCGACCATATTTTCTGTGCCCTATGCATGATTTGTATTTTGAAAATGAACATTTTGGTATTTTGGATATGCACTTACCTTCTGTACTTCTGTTTTGATTATGACTCAGATTTGTTTACTATATTTTCTGCTTTGCATACTCGGGACGGGACTTCGGGGGCGTTTCATGCCGCGTGTACGGACGTACGGTTCGGTGATGCGGTTTAGGACACCTATTCGCTGTGTTGGAGTGCTTTGCCTTTTCGGGAGCCCACATTTTGGTATATATATTCATTCGCTGCATATGCGTGTGTTTTGTTCTGACGGCGGTGTCACGACCGACCTACGGGCCGCGAATGCAGTACGAGCTGACCACGAGCACCCCTCATTCTCTTGCTTAACTTTGTCTTTATTCATTTCTCTTGTCGTTTATAATAATAGAAAACGACTTTCATATAGAACATATTTACTTATATAACGTAGGCCCTTTGGGCTATCAAAATAATAATAATATACATAGGCTTCCATTTGCATAATGACTATGGGACCATACTACCCACACATACGTATCTACGAGCCTCTACTGGAATACTAGATATATGGACGGGACAGGACCCCGCCGTGCCTAAAATACATGTACACAAAATGGTGTCTCAACATAGCACCTCCGGAATAAAGGAACGCAACTCACGAGCTGAATCGGTCCATGGGCATGAACACGGCGTCAAGAGAAGGACGTCGGTACGAATATTATGCGAGTATGTAAAGCATGAGCGATAATGATGGAGAAACATAGCAGTAATATAGGAAATAACATAAGATGGGAGACATCAACATTCTCTTCATAGTACTTACCTGCTTTCCGTAGGAACATTTCACGTGCTATTTCGTGCTCGTATACGTCCATATCTTTTACTTACTTACCTTTCATATCTATTCTCTTGTCATACTCATGCTTGTATCACGTACTTGGCATATACATAGCCCTTACTCGGCACTTACATGGTATTAGCATATTCGTACTCTAATTCTTTGTCATATACATAGCATACTCGTGCTCATAAAGATGTCATATACTTATCTCATTCGTACTTACGTGGACGTGATGCACATGGCATAATCATACATATAACATAGTCATACTAATGAAAATATCATACATGTATCATAATCGTATTCATATAGGTCGGTATCATTAACTTAACATAACTAGTCACCATTCTGCATTCATCATAACACATGCATATACCTGTCATCATGTCACATTTATTTACACACATTTGATCATTATCCGTATTCGGCCTCAGAGGCTCGACGACGATATCGTATTCGGCCACGAAGGCTCGACGATATATCGTATTCGGCCACGAGGCTCGACAAGTATATCGTATTTGGCCATGAGGGCTCGACAGTATATCGTATTCGGCCACGAGGGCTCGACAGTATATCGTATTCGGCCACGAGGGCTCGACAGTATATCGTATTCGGCCACGAGGGCTCGACAGTATATCGTATTCGGCCACGAGGGCTCGACAGTATATCGTATTCGGCCACGAGGGCTCGACAGTATATCGTATTCGGCCACGAGGGCTCGACAGTATATCGTATTCGGCCACGAGGGCTCGACAGTATATCGTATTCGGCCACGAGGGCTCGACAGTATAGCACATATATCTCATATCGTACATGCATCACCATATCGTCATAATACATATATTTGTGCGTACATACCATATACTCAACATCGTACATCTTGTATTTTTATG
>NW_026714346.1:0-24165 GCF_029784015.1 Lycium ferocissimum
AAGAGAAGACGAAATGGATGATGAGTAAAAAGGACATTTTTGGGTTACAGGGACAAAATCTTGATACTAAAGGAAAAATATGAGAATCATAAAAAAGGAGTAACGTATAAGTTTACGTGGCTGATCTCTAAAGGCAGGAAAAGAGTGGTGATGAGAAAGGCAACAAAGATCACCGTAAATTAGTAAAGCATATCACGAGTTACCAACTATACCGAGTATGTGGTAGGTATTATAGAATTATATGAACCATCGTTGTAAGTTATGCCTCGCGAGTGGAATGGACACACCGAAAAGCCAATGTATGAATGACAACTTAACTAAGTGATCACTAGAATAAGGAAGTCAAGGGTAAGTATACCATACCGATGATGAAAAGAAAGTTGTGATAAAGTGAGAATTACCCTAACTTTATAATTATAAGTTATACTGCAAGATTTGAGGGAAAGGAATTAAAGGGATAGTTTTGACAAGAACTCGAAGATATTGTGAGCTATAGACCAGTTCGAACTATGATTATTAGTTCATCGCAATATATAACTCGCTACGAGGAATAATAAAGAAATGAGGAACAAAGAGGAAGGACGCTCGTAGGACAGCGAGTAGCCGTGGCGTGGCCAATTAAGCCACAGGAATGCAGATAGAATGAGAACGGAATACTAGTTCACTTGTCATTATATATATGAGGATTGAGGACTGTACGACTCACAAATGAATTTGATAAAGAGCTAAGAAGAATAGGACGAAACTGACAAAATTATAGTATATGTATACGGTAGTCAAACAAAAAGAATCAATGATGCTATAGGGGATCAGCGCATTACAACATTCGAGGACGAATGTTTTTAAGGGGGGAAGAATGTTACACCCCGTATCTTCGAAGAAGCATTCCGTCGTTTCGTTCGGTCTCCAATCCTTATGGAACCTTCTTAACACATGTTTAACACTTCATTAACTATATAAGGGACGTTATAACTCTTCTCCAAAAGCATCATTAAATCATCATTAACTTGGTACACATAAATCCTTTCCGATACTTATCGTATGCCTTGCCTTCTCTTGGCAAACTTTCTCCTCTAACATCGAATGTCTTTGAGATCTTACTTAGGGTCATCAAATGTCATTCCTTACTTACTGCAACACCGTATACCTCGGCTCTTTGTTAGTCTATTCACCGTGCATCAACAAAAAAAAATTTCGAGGTGTAACATTCTTCTCCCTTAAGAACATTCGTCCTAGAATGTAAAGTCCCTTTAGATTCTATAAAAAATTGCCAGAGTTTCCTTAAAATATGGCGCTACCCTCCCGTCACAACAACCCATAATAACATGCCTCACAGGCCACAACATAATAGCAATAGAACTTGGCCACACACTTCCACTCCGAATGCATAAAAAGAAAGCACAGACCTTATGATCTTGATGTCTCATTCGGGCCTCTTCCGGGCCGAAATAAATGCGGGTACTTGAATTTCATAATTTTTTCCGCTTCCATGTCATCTCTTCTCGCTGTTATTTCTCCACAAAATCTTAGTCGAGGCCACTTTGCTCTAAGCCTCCGTACTTGCCTATCTAATATGGCAATGGGTACTTCTTCATAAGTCAACTCTTCTGTCACTTGAACATCACTTACTGGCACGATTCTAGTAGGATCTCCAACACATTTACGAAGTATCGAAACATGGAAAACTAGGTGAACTTACTCCAAATCAGGAGGTAGATCTAATTCGTAAGCCACTTTGCTTACCTTGCGCACAATCTCATAAGGCCCAATGTATCAGGGACTTAACTTTCCCTTTTTGCCAAATCTCATAACGCCCTTCATTGGTGACACTTTCAAGAATACCCAATATTTAACTTGAAACTTTAAGTTCCTTCGACGATTATCCGCATAGGACTTTTGACGACTTTGGGCTGCTAATAACCGATCCTGTATGAGCTTAACTTTTTCTATGGCTTGCTGGACCAAGTTTGGCCCTATCAATTTAGTCTCTCCCTCAAACCACCCAATTAGGGATCTACACTTTCTCCCATATAAAGCCTCATACGGTGCCATTTGGATGCTAGAATGATAACTATTATTGTAAGAAAACTCAATGAGTGGCAAGTGATTATCCCAATTACCTCCAAATTCTAACATACATGGCCGTAACATATCCTCAAAAGTCCGAATGGTACGTTCAACGGCATTCATCTTGTGGATGAAATGCCGTGCTAAGGCTCACTTGAGTCCCTAAACCCTCTTGGAAAGACTTCCAAAAATTAGCTGTAAACTGAGTTCCCCTATCAGAGATAATAGATAATGGAACACCATGGAATCACACTATCTCTTTAACATAAAGCTTTCATAATCTTCTGCCACATATGTAGTTCTGACTGGCAAGAAATGAGCTGACTTTGTGAGTCTATCCACAATTACCCATATGGAATTATACTTACGTCGAGAATGGGGTAAGCCTGTAATGAAGTCCATGTTAATTACTTCCCACTTCCAAGTTGGGATTTCTATAGCTTGCAACAATCCGCCCGGCTTTTGGTGCTCGATTTTCACTTGTTGACAATTGGGTCCCATTCCACCAATATATAGGCTTAAAATCATGATACATTTTCGTTGCTCGGCGGTGGGATGCAATAAGGAACAATGAGCTTCTCTCAATATTTGGTGGCATAAACTCGCCACATCGGGGAACACACCGCTCGACACCGCCCGGAGAACTCCGTCTCCTGCAATCTCAAATGATAACTTCTCCTTCAAAGGGAGTGTATCTCTGTAACGCATTAGCATCGGATCTTCGTATTGTCGCTCTTTCACTTCTACTACTAGCGACGAGATTGCTGAATTTTGAATGGTAGTTCCCCTGTTACCTGAGTCCACTACTCGAACTCCTAGGCTAGCTAACTACTGGAGCTCACTGGCCATTTCCCTTTTCTCTGGTCGTACATCACACAAACTTCCCATAGATCTATGGCTAAGAGCGTCAGCCACAACATTTGCCTTTCCAGGGTGGTATAGGATATCAACATCATAATCTTTTAGCAATTCCAACCACCATCGTCGCCGCAGATTCAACTCTTTTTGCTTGAAGATATACTGAAGGCACTTATGATCTGTGTAAATATCCACATGGACACCATATAAATAATGCCTCCACATCTTTAATGCATGAATCACTGCAGCCAATTCTAGATCATGAGTTTGGTAATTTTTCTCATGTTTTCGCAATTGCCTTGAAGCATATGCGATCACCTTACCATGTTGCATCAACACACAGCCTAGCCCAATGCCTGAAGCATCGCAATAAACAACGTAACCTTCCAATCCCTCTGGAAGTGTCAGGACTGGTGCAGAAGTCAATCTATCTTTTAGCTCCGGAAACTACGTTCACAAGCATCTCTATTCATTGAAACTTAGCCGATTTTCGGGTCGACCTTTGTAAGTGGTGAAGAAATAGGAAGAAAAACCTTCAACAAATCTCCTATAATAACCTCGCTAAGCCCGAGAAGTTGCCAACCTCTCGCAGGATGGCCTTAGCCAAGTCTTCACGGCCTCAATCTTTTGGCTATCCACCTGAATACCATCGGCTGAAACAATGTGCCCCAAAAATGTCACCGAGTTCAACGAAAATTCACACTTAGAAAATTTTGCAAACAACTCTCGAGTTTGAACAACTCTAAGGACAGTACGCAAATGATCCACATGTTCTGCCTCAGATCTAGAATACACCAAGATTTCATCGATGAATACAATCACAAATAAATCTAGGAAGGGCCTGAATACATCATTCATCAAATCCAAAAATACTGCTGGTGCATTAGTTAGCCCAAATGACATCACCCGGAACTCAAAATGGCCATATCTTGTTCTGAAAACTGTCTTAGGGATATCTTTCTCCCTAACTCTCCTACTGATGATACCCATCTCAAATCTATCTTTGAAAACCATTTGGCGCCTTGTAATTGGTCAAATAAGTCATCAATCATCTAAGAGGATATTTATTCTTAATCGTCACCTTATTCAATTGCCGATAATCAATGCACATTCTCAAGGAGCCGTCTTTCTTTCGGACAAACAATACGGGTGCTCCCCAGGGGGATGAACTAGGCCTAATAAAGCCTTTCTCAAGTAAGCCTTTTAATTACTCCTTCAACTCTTTCAATTCTGCAGGAGCCATTCTATAAGGAGGAATAGATATAGGCTTAGTGTCTGGCAACACATCAATAGCAAAATCAATCTCCGCTTCAGAGGGAGGGGGAAGCTCTTCCGGGAATACATCCGAAAACTCATTCACTACGAGAACCGATCGAAAAGCCGGTGGTTCGGCCTCTACATCTTAAACCCGCACTAGATGATAAATGCAACCTTTTGTGATCATTTTCCTTGCCTTTATATAGGAAATAAACCTCCCTTTTGGTGACGCGGTATTCCCTTTCCATTCTAGAACTGGTTCTCCCAGAAATTGGAAGCGAACCATTTTCATTCTACTATCAACATTGGCGTAGCAAGAAGCCAACAAATCCATGCCCATAATAACATCAAAATCCACCATTTTTAACTCATTTAAGTCAATTATAGTATGATGGTCACAAATCACAACTATGCAATTTCTATATACTCGGCTAGCTGTTACCGACTCGCCGACGGGCGTAGATACCTCAGAATGTTTGATCGACTCTGGTTTGACTTTAAACCGACCTACAATATATGGAGTAACATATGACAATGTGGAGCCCGGATCTATCAAAGCATATACATCATGAGAAAATATCGATAATGTACCAGTGACAACATCAGGAGAAGACTCAAGATCTTGGCGTCCAGCTAAAGCATAAATACGGTGCTGAGGACCGCTAGAACTGAGGACTCTCCCTCTACCTCTACCATGGCCGACTAGCACATGCGAACCTCGGCCCCCATAGGCGTGTAGATGATGAAGATCCGCCTACCGACCCCGAAGGTCGGGTCTACCTCTACCACCAACCGAGGGCAATCACGCATAATATGGCTCGGTCGACCACATGAATAGAAAACCTTCGAACCCAATCTCCAAGACTGACCCCAATGTAACTTCCCACACTGGGAACATCGTGGCATGGGTGGCCTCGCCTGACCCAAATCACCCCTGAACTAAGATCCCAAAAAGCTCTGACTTGGCCCGGGATGAGTAGATCTATCAAATCTCTGGCCTGAAAACTGTGGAGGCGCACTAGTCATAGATTGGCCTGAATGTCTAGAAAACTGCTGCCTGTGCCCGTCTCTATGCTTTCTCATCGGACCTGAAGATCTAGCCCTCTTGTTATACCCTCTATCATGCTCACGCTCACTTTTTTGTTGTTGTAGGCTTTATTCTAAATTTTTAGCATGGGCTTGGATGCATGAAATGTCCATATTGTCCTGAAGGGACGCGGTCAAGAACCTATCCATCAAATGTGGCCCTAGGCCTTTCACAAATCGGTACACTCGGTTACCCATATCCTCTACCATGGCCGAAGCATACCTTGCCAAAGAATTAAGCTGAGACTATACTTTTGCAGCACTCCATGCTTCCTTGCCTCAAATTGAATAACTTATCGCCTTAGCTTGCCGAACTTCCGTGAGGCAAATAATGTCGGAGGAAAGCATCTACAAATTCCCCCGCCATACGGGGAGCGCGCATCAGCTCCCGTGAAGCCATCCAAACCGTGTACCAATGAACCGCAACATCCCTCAACTGAGGATGCTAACTCCACCGATTGTCCGAAGCATGTATCAACCGAAGCGTCCTCAACATACCATCAATGAAATTTTGAGGTGGTCCTCATCCTAGCTTTGATCCAAAGAATTTCGAGGGTTCAAACTAATGAAATCACGGGCCCTTACACTAACAGCCCTATCACCTTGCCCCGTACTTCCGTGTACCGAGTTCCGGCGCACCCAACCGAGTAAGAAAATGAATGGCCGCTTTTACATCTTGGCCTGAGGCATCCGGTAGAGGAGCCGGAGGTGCAGGCGTTGTGTGGCTGAGGCTCCCTTACGCTCCTCTGAAATAGGCACTGAATGGAAGGATTGAGATTGTGCCAGATTTTTGGACTCACTTTCCTCTACTACTGTTGGCGGTGCTCTTTCAGCCCGCTTTTCTACCGCCGTCTTGCCCTTTTGGGCTGTCGTAGCCTTTTTTTTTATAGGCATCTCTGAAATACATAACACACGGTTTAGGAGAAGGAAGTTCTTATATCATAGCTCTATCCGATGATCTTATGAAGAAAGAAGGTCATTCATTCCTAAAATGCTCGCAACCTCTTATTTATAAGTGTGGCGCACAACACACCCATAACCAAGACTCTCTATGGACACGGCTCGTAGATACACCCTAGGATAGAACTGCTCTGATACCACTTTTGTCACGACCCAATCGGAGGGCCGCGACGGGTACCCGGTGCTAACCCACCCGGGCACCTCTACCCCTTAACATACTTTCACATTTCATCTAGGTGAGCTACATAGCTAAATCATACTTTGCATCCGTTATTCATACTAATTCCATTGGGCGACAATTCATTTATATCATCATTAGCAACTATGCCCATATCAATGTACATAAGCCGACGAGGCTAACAAAATGATATCCGAAATATAGGCCGACAAGGCCAAACACATCTAACCATATACACATATCTACAAGCCTCTAAGAAGAATATGTCATATCATATAGGCGGGATAGGACCCCGCTATGCTCATAAATATGTACACAAAAGAATCTATACCAAAAGCTGTAGCTCCGAATGAAATGGAGCTCCGCTATGTAGTCCCTGAGAAATAGAGCTATGGATCAAGTCTGTCTCCCCGGCCACTGCGGCATGACACGGCCCACAAACAAAAGGACGTCAGTATGAAGAATGTACTGAGTATGTAAAGCATGATCAACATTAATATGAAAGCATGATAGATAACATATGAAATAGCATAAGATGGGAGATAATAGTATCATCGTCATAACACTTACTTGCTTTTCATAGGCACATTCTATTTCTATTGCGTATCCGTGTACATACATCTCTATCTGTATCCGTATTCGTATTCGTAGTCATATTTCCATTCATACTCGTATTCCTTTACACATTCATTCTCATAGCATTTCCATATTCATGACATATTGGTATTCACATTCATATCATATACATAGCATTTACATAGCATACCCGACCATGAAGGTTCTGTTTCACATACCGGCCCTACCAAGGCTCGGGTCATACATACCTGGCCCTACCAAGGCTCAGGGTTATCCGTACCCAACTGCAGTGGTGTGCGCGCATATATATATATATATATATATAGCCTTTATGAAGAATCTATACCTTTCCGTTCAACTATTCTATCACTTGCACGTTCTCCTTCAATTCTCACGTTTCTACCTTCATTAGAGTTATACTATCATTAGGAAATCGGTGACTTAGCATTCATGACTAAAGCTAGAGAAGATTGGACAGCATCTCCTTTATTTATACGACGTTCTCCATATCATATATCAACTCCCAAACATCAATAATAACATTTACAACATCATAACAATAGCCTTTATTCACCTACATTATCCTTACTTCTCAATTCACTTCCAAACATCCATATTCATGGTCATAACACACGATTACATTCATTCATATACAACATCTATCCGATGTTCTCAACATCATTTAAAACATGATTATATTCATAATGTATCAAGAATCATGACTCAATCCAACTATTATTCAAAAGTGACACTATTCCCACATTCATGACCCATTTTCTATATCCTTCTACAATCCAAGTGTTTCAACTTTCAAATACCTTAAACAACATGAAAATACCATAAAAACTTACCTTAGATGATGTAGGAATGAACCTTGGGTGGAAACACCTCACTTGAACAAAACCTTAGTTTCACCTTCACTTGGATTTCTTGTAGTCTTCTAACCCTTGGAGGCTTTCTAACACATGAACACTTGATTCTAGCCTTTTGATCTTTGTGTTCTTTTGGACTTGAGTGGAATGTGCTTAGAGAAGGGTTTTGAGCTCTCAATACTGGTAAAAGATGAAAAATGAATTAAAAGAACCCAAGGTATCTATTTATACAAAAACTAAAAATCAGCCCGTCAGGTACTATACGGACACTTATACGGTCCGTACAATATTGTACGGCCCGTATAAGTGGCCGTGGTTCACAAACCAGAAATTCATCTCCCTGCTGGGAGTTACACGGAACCCTTATACAGACCGTATAAGGTAATACAGACCGTATAAGTGGTCGTATAACTCTATTTCACTGAAATGGATTCCGTCATTTCGTTCGATCTCCAATCCTTATGGAACCTTCTTAACACTTGTTTACCACTTCATTAACTATCTAAGGGACATTATAACTCTTCTCCAAAGCATCATTAAATCATCATTAACTTGGTACTCGTAAATCCTTTCTGATACTTATCGTATGCTTTGCCTTCTCTTGGCAAACTTTCTCGTCTAACATCGAATGTGTTTGAGATCTTACTTAGGGTCATCAAATGTCATTCCTTACTCATTGCAACACCGTATACTTCGTGCTCTTAGTTAGTCTATTCACTGTGCATCAACGAAATTTTTTTCGAGGTGTAACACGACTTAATTGTCAAAATCTAACTAGACGAACTCTAAAATTAGCCCCGTCAATTTTTACGAATCATAACTAATATTTCAAATCTAGCAGAATCTTCAGATTGATAATGAGAGCACATTTTCCAAAAGTGAACAATTTATCCAAATAATTGAATGTCGAAACTTTCAAAGTGAAACCTTCTCTCGAAGTTAACCAAATGATATTCGTTTGACTTCAAATTTGGCTAGCAAGTAAAAATAATTATAACCGAGCTGCTGGAATAGACGACACGCACACTGGAGCACTGTTTCTCAAAATGACCGAACGGGTCGTTACAAGCCACTAGAGGGAGGCAAAGGCCTTCCAATTCGAGAGACTCAGGTAAAATAATATGAGTGTGAATGAGTACTACCTTAAGTTTGTTTCATTAGCTAAGTATGCTCTGCATATGATCCACGATATAAGGGCCAGTGGTAGGCAATTTGTGTTGGGTCTTATACCCGGCTTGTACAGTGATGCTACTATCGCTGCTTAGAATAAAGACATGATTACTACCAAGATGGTCTCTTTTGTACAAGGTAACAAGGATAGAATTAAGAAGAAGAGGCACTCCCGAAAGAGATGGACAGATAATTCAGCAAAAGAGCTAAGTATGTAGGTAATTTTAATCATGGGGGAGGTGGAGGTTGTCACGACCCAATCCGATGAGTCGCGACGAGTGACCGACCTCTACTGACTAGGCACCCCTAAATCCGTACCTGAATCTCACGGAGCAACATGGTGGCCCATAGTAGTGCAAGCCGACTAGGCCGCTACATATGCTGTACCACAAAAATGAGAGCCGACAAGGCGACATAACATCCCAACTACATACAATTGTCTACAAACCTCTATGGAACACAAGCTGTATAAAGGATAGGACAAGGCCCCATCATAAACATATCTACATGTCAAAATAGCATACAAAAAGGGACTGCAGCTCCGATCCGAGTGGAGCGCACTGTCTGCAGCTGAGTGGAAGACCTACTGAGCTGGATCGCCTATCTAGCTACCTGAACCTGCGGGCATGAACGCAGCGCCCCCAAGCAAAAGGGAAGTCAGTACGAAACAGTGTACCGAGTATGTAAGACAAACGATAACTGAAACTGAACTGAAAACAATACAATCTGGAGGCCAAAGAATTCCTAGAATATCTCAACTGACCTGTCTCATATGAAATGCAATATATTACTAATATATATCTCACTGACCAAGTGGCCAGGCAACTATAAAATCTCACTGGCCAAGTAGCCAGGAAATATGTCTCACTGACCCGTGGGCCAGGCAATCTATCTCACTGACCCGTAGGCCAGGCAAAAGAAAATGTCTCACTGACCAAGTGGCCAGGCTAAATAAAATATATGTATATCATGCATATGCTAAAAATACTGATACAGTAACAGGCCTCTTCTGTCTCTCTATAAACTCAAGGACATAGGGAGGGGATATGGCCTCTCGGAAAGAACAACATAACACTTGAAAACTATGCAATAATATGAGAAGCTCTACTTTGACAAATCTCTAGTTATAAGGTTCATTACATTCTTACCATATATGGAATCATAACAGCCTTAACATATCTTTTGGGTTTCCTTAACTATTTAACGCTTATCCTCCCAAGCTCGTAAATCTTCATTCAAGAGAATTCATACTATTATTAGGCTTGTCGTCTTATGCTTATCTTAATACTTCAAATTAAACCCTTTTAAAATCTGCCGAAATTCGGGCAGCATGTCCCCTATATCTTCTACTCCTCTAATCTTCAAAACAACTCCCAAAGAACAATAAAACATCAACAATTCCATAATCAAAAGATTACATTCAAACTATACTCAATTTAATCCCACAACTTCTTTTCATAATCAATCCATAACAACAACTTCATACAACCCCTTATACAATCGTATACGACAATTTCTTAACATCATTATTATCCCTCATAACAAGATTATGCTCAAAACATACTAATAATTATAACTCAAATTAATTCACAACTCAAAATATCATCAAATGTATATTTGAACTTTTCCTCCATTTTTTTTCTCCCCAAATCATGACATATGTACCCAATAAACTCTTAAACATGAAACTAAGATGAAATCTTACCTCAAAATTCAAGACCACTTCAATTCCATAGTTACTCCATCTTAAAAATACTCACCTAAACATCTTCAAGAAGAGGAGACAAGTGTAGACCTCACTTGAAAACCTTAACCACTTTAATCTTCACTTGGATCTTTGGTTTAGGCTTGGAATTATGTTGGAATATTTTTGTAGAGGTTTCTAGGGCTTTCTAAGACTTGGGTTTATGTTAAAAATGAAATAAAAATGGCCAAAATTGTCATATAAACTTGTAGGAATATATGTGGTTGTTGTGGAAGGGTCTACAGTTGGGAAATGACCCAAAAAAAAGACCAAAAGGGTCCTTTTATCCACCGACCTAAAATTTCAAGCGCTGTAGTAGTGCGTCGGAAATTAGACTTTATGAACATCATCTTAGGCTTTTACTTTACCTCAAAACTCTTCATATACTAAAAGATATACTTCTCTAAAGTTGACCCAAAATTTTCGTCAAAAATTCTGCCAAATTTTCCCGAATTTTCGACAAACTTATTTTCTACGATTTGCTTGATCCTAGAATCTTTAGACACTTGCTTAACACTTTTTAAGAGTATTCCTTAACCTTATAAGTGTCCATGACCTCTCCGAGCTTATGTTAGTTCACTCACGACGCAAACGACGCAAAATTTTTTAAGGTGTAACATTCTCCCCCCCCCCCCCCTTTAAAAACATTGCTCCTCGAATGTTGAAGTAGAACTCATTTTGACATTGATGTCAATATTCTCACCTGCATCTGCTGGCATTTACCTTACTTACTGGTAGTCTTCCTCACGTATTCGAAACCGAACTACGCAACTTGTGATCCTCCTCGCGGTTCCTTGGAGGCGATATACCTTAAGTTAATAAATCGTAACCATAATTTGCAGACTTATGATTCTATATCGATTTGTTGAAGCGACAATCCCCTCCTATTTATTTTGGGGTTTAAACCTTTATAGTTATGGTCCATTCAATCTTTCCTCATATTCTTCTGGCAATTTCTAAGAACTTATCCATTAATCCCATCATTCATATGAATAGTGATCAACTTGATGTTTAGCTTTTCCTTCCTTTTTATCCCTCTGAGCCCTACGCTATTTCTCGCCTGATTAGCGATTGTACCCGTAGCTCTTCTCAATTGAAATGTTACTCCATTTCTTGTCTGCATACCGTTCAATTATGTCAGTACTGATTGATTCTGCTCAACTAGTTAGTATTCTCCTTAACTCTCTTGGGTTGCCTTACACTGCTTCTTTGGCATTCCCCTGTCTTACAGCAGTAGCATTCGATAATTCCTTACACTGAAGCACCTCAATTTCTGACAATTAATCTTTCTTGGATTCCTTGGTTTCTTTATATGAGTCGTAACATGGTTTCTTCTTGCCATATACAGTCCTTCCTAGTGCAATTACTAGCTAATCGTCCCTACGTACATGTAGATTCTATATTCATGGTTTCCCGATTCCTTTGGTTTTTCTTGATTACTGTTATTTTACTACTAATGGGTGTATTCTCGAGTTTCTTTGAATTAGTTGCCCAAGTAATTCTTGAATATCATCCTCCTTTTCTATGGCTAAAATTTTTGCACGTACTCACCGTTATCCTTTCTTCCTTATCACTTGTCTGTCTACTAGTTCACGCCTTATCATTCTCGTTGTCTCTTTGACCTCTGTCGTTTACATCCTTATATGCTCGCTTACCCAGTCCTTACCATATACCTTTATTCGCTTTTGGTCTCATCCTCTTTATCCCCTTTTTATATGTCAGAAACTCTGACTCCTTTGACCTTTACGTAACCTTTCTACGCTTCACTGATACTCCATACCTTCATCTTCTTAGAGTTTAACTTATTCTCTTCCCGCTTAAGGATAACCTCAGAAACTGGTAATATAGTATCCCTTGCTTTCTCGAGACTTCCTTCCACCCATACACTTTACTTGATTCTCTCTTTCTTCTATATTCTCTCATAAGGCTTTTTATACTCGGTCTGGGCTATCGGTAATTCTTGTACTTGCATCAAGAATATCTCGAATCTCTTCTGCAATGATCCTCTTCTTTTAATTTACCCTTGAATTTGCTAATCATTAGTCCGTCTGATAAATTAGGGATAAATTTGGAAATTTGCCGGAATGTGAACCAGGCTCCTTACCATGCAGTGAATTCAAATCATTTCACTCTTCCCTTTGTCTGCAGTTTCCAGTCATAGATGTCTAGCAGAATCATTACCTTGCTCATTCTATGCGGTCTCATTGCCACCAGCTTTGTTCCAATCAGGCGCATCATCCCTTTATTAATTCCTTTGAGATTCTTCTTGGACTCTTTACCTTCGCTTGATTCTTACCTGAAAAATCTTTCCTATAGTCTAGCATCCTCTATTTGTTGTTTGTGTTTACCAGTCTGTAACACCCCGTAAACTTGAACTAGGTGTGAATGTGTAAAAATCTAGTGTTAAGATAATATTTTGTCTATATGAATCCATTCTTGATGAGTTCGGGTGGAAGGTAATTGTTTTGAAGTCAAATCAAAAAGTGAAGTTTTTAAGGCCTTCTAAATTCATCTAAGTTTGAGACAGTCTGTACTTATGGCCGGTTTTTGGGTAATTACATTGAGAATTTGAGAAAACTCGAAACTTAAAAGTTGTAGGACTTTGGAATACCTTTCCAACCATATATTATGGAGCTCAAACGGAGTTTTGTGCTAGAATTTATGCCCAGTTTACTGGTCGCTGTGCAGTCTGCGCGAAGTGCCCTTCAGGTGCGCGATCACACACCAGAGGCAGTGTTAGTGCTTTCGCTGCGTGATCAGCGGCCCGAAGTGGGCTTCCAGCTGTGCGGCCACGCACCGAAAACGTTGTTTTAAAAGTCTAACTTCATTATATTCATTCCCACTTCGTTTTAAACCAATTTTTCTGAGGAAAAGAACACCAAAGAAGTCTCTCTAACCCTAAGGTGAGTCTATACTCAATCTCCATCAATCATATAGCAAAGTTCATCTCTTCTTGATCATAAACCATCTCTCCAAATCCTAGGTTCTTGAAAATACAAGAAGAGAAAGAAGAGAGGTGTGTGGAATTCGTCTAAAAGGTAAGACTTCTAAGTTTCCTGAGTTTATTGTTAAGTTTGGGTTAGAGTAGGAAGTTCTACAAGGTTAGAATCTGCTAGTGATTCATGGAAGGGTTCAAGAACACGTTTATAAGCTTAGAAAAGCCCTAGTTTTTCGATACATAAAGAGAGTTCATACAAACGAATAAAGCTTTAATCTTTCTCATCTAAATCCATTGTAGATTAATTGTTGAACCTTGGGAATTTTGTTTTACTAGCTTTTAGCGGGATTTAAGGTATGTCTCTCTTTTGAAAACTTATTTTGGATGAAAAACACTTTTTGAAACTATTGTTGGAAGTATAAATTTCATTCAAGGTTCTTTAATGAATGAAAAGAAAAGTAATCTTTTCATGGCTAAATGGTGGTTAATGTGTGTGAGGGGACAAACCCACATTAAACCTAGATTGTAACAAACCCTATATATGTATATCATATTATGAACGTTTTCATCTATAAGAGATGCTTAATAATGATGGTTAAGGGTTGGTAATGATATTCTCATTGATGAATTAGGGCATGGAAATCTTTTGTAAAGGAGTTAAATGTTTCCAAAACATTGATTGGAATGACTTATTCTTTCAATATGGCATAATGAACCTTAATGACAATTGATGATGTGACTACATTACAAATGAATTATGAATTGGCTTCTATGCTATGAAAAATGGTTGTTGTGTTTTGCCTAGCTACTCGGGAGGAAGGGTAGGCACTATGGATCCTAGTGTGATAATGCCTAGCCATTCGAGAGGAAAAGTGGCCACTTCCGGGTTCGCTACGTAGGGTGTGATTATGCCTAGCTATTCGGGAGGAAGGATAGCCACCGTTGAATTTCATATTCCGGTGTGATGTGCTGCTATGATTAGGGAACCTCAAAGGTCATCCCTTCGTTATGATTGATTTTTGGGCTTGTATTGGCAAGTGTGATATTCCTATCTTTTAATGAAACTGTTGTTAATAATCATGATCAACTTAAATGGCATATTTGGAGGTTGGAACTTGACAAGGACTTTATAACCTGTTTTTGATAATTGTCTTTCATTGAGATAAACAAGCTGAATAACTGTTTCCATATTGTGTCACACTGTCCTTAGAACTGATTTCTTTATATGTTATTACACTTTATTTTCATATCGCTTGTTGTCCCCGAGGCAATCACTGAGTACGAAGTACTCAGGTATACCATTGTTGTTTTTTATGGTATGTTAGGTAACGGAGAAGAGCAGGTTCTTTACACTTCAAGCGCTTAGGAAGGACTTGTTGTTGCTGCTGACTTGGAGAGACCACATGTTAATTCGTGGGACACCCTCATTTCATTTATTTAGTATTTTTGTGGGCTGCACACCGAAGTGTTAGACAATCATTCTTTATGTTAGAAGCTCCATAGTATACATTCTTGTGGGTAGTTGTCGAGTTGTTTAACTCTTGGGCATGTGATTTATTTTGATTAAGTTTGATGATATTAAAGACTTCTGCTAATTTTATTCTTACATTATGACTTGTTTAAATTTATTTTATAAATAGTTGGAGGTGATTATTGAACCTGACGGGTTCAAGTGTTATTGTGTATCTTCTAGGTTCTTCCGGTATTGTTCATGACGTCGGATGCCGGTCACGTCCAGGGTGGGTTTTGGGGCGTGACAAGCTTGGTATCAGAGCCTAGGTTTAAATACGTCCTAGGATTATTGTCGGTGTCTATGGAGCTGTGTCTAGTGGAGTTTTCCTTGTGCAGCCTGATCACCTGCATGACCGAGAAACTCCCAGGACATTCATAGATGTTTCCTATTCTTCTTGATTCTAGATTGTGTTGTAGAGCTGAAAGTCCTTTTAGGATCGTTTTAATTCGCTTAATTTGTGCCTTGCAGAAATGGTTCTGATGCGATCCAAAAATGGTAATCGAGGACGTCCCGCAGGAGTTAACAGAAATCTTGGGGGTGCGAATGCTGGTAACGGAAACAATGTGTCACGACCCAACCCCGTAGGCCGTGACTAGTGCCCGAGCTGGGCACTCATACGCACCTGTTAACCATAATCAGCGTACAAACAGCTTATACATATACAAAGGTCTGGCATCAGACCATAGCTAGCATAACAAGATTTTATACGTACAGAAAAGTGAAACGTCGCCCCAAAGCTGTCACAAATATATATATACATATCGCTGTCACAACTTTCAGCAGATGATATCGCACATAAGCCAGCAAGGCTGTCATAATATAGGGGGACGTCCAAATCACAAATCACACAGACACAACTGAACAGTGACTACCCAGAACCCACAAATATGTCTACAGACCTCTAAGAGTAATAACAGAATCATATGACGGGACAGGGCCCCGCCGTACCCCTAAACAGACATATACATACACATATATAGCAAAAGTGTCTGTACCCAAAATATAGGCTCCGGAACAAGGGAGCGCTCCAAAATAGCTGAATGGAAATCCTAAGCTGGCGGATCACCGAAACGAGTATCTGCACCTGCGGGCATGAAACGCAGCCCCCGAAGAAAGGGGGTCAGTACGAAATATGTACCGAGTATGTAAAGCATGAAATACAGTAAACAGGATCATAGTCGGAACAAAAAGTACAGGAAATAAGTGTAATATCCAAAATTCCAAAATGCTTACTGATTAAAACACAAATCATGCATGGGGCTCAGGGAATGTGGTCACCCACCCGTCATTGGCGCCATAACACATCATACTCCAGAAGATTTCATATTTCCGTAACCCGACATATCTCCATAACACATCATAACGCCATAACACATCATAACACCAGCATATATACGATACCCGGCCCTATAGCGAGGGACTCGGTGAACCATAACACATCATACTCCGGAATATAGCATAGTGCGCACGACGACATAACCGGCCCGGGACTCGGCAAAAGATATAACAACAGGATGCACGAGCAGAGTCGTGAGTAACCATATGCATAAAAATCATCATTACAGACTCAACAGATAAGTAAGTAATCAACACTCGGGGGTCGGGGTGATAGCCATATTAAGTTCTTTCGAAAGTCGTTAGAACTATACATAGGAAAGTCTCGGGGACCACGGACAAGTATCAAACCAATCCGAGCCCGCCTGTGAAAGTTAGAGACATTATACGCTATATAATCCTCTACGAACGTATCTGTTATATCCCGCATTTTGTGCGTTCGGATAATTCAAGACAATTGCGGGAGGATGACAAGCAAGGCCCTATTTTTATTTTGTCAAGCATATGAATGGCTTATGAAGCATTTAGAAGCGGAATTATTAAGAAAGGTCAAGGGCATAAAGGAAAAATTCGCAAAATGTTTCGTGGAATTATGGAGGAAGACGAAGGGTAAATTTGGAACTTGGAAAATAATTTTTTCATGAATTGGATGACAAAAAAAATGGGCTTGTGTTGAGTTGGGCCATGTTGGCCATTCAACTCTTTCTTAATGGGCCAAGCCCATATGAGAATTAAGGCTTGAGTTTAAAAGATGACTTATGGTCATCTTATTCCATAATTTTCTAGAGAATTCAAGAGAATTAGAGAGCAAGAAAGAAGGAGAAAGCTCCCAAGGCCATTCGGCCCTTAGAGAAAAAAAAAAGAAAACCGAAAAAAGAAGAAGAGAAAGAGAAGGAGAGAAAGCTTTCAACTTGTTCCTCCTAGCTAAACAATTCATTAAAAGGTTCTTGGCAAGTTGAAGGGGTTGTTGGAGCAAGAATAACTCATATTCAAATAAGTTGGAAATCTCTAACCAAGTGGAGAATTGAAGAGAAGGTAAGGTTTGACTCTTCTTGCATGTTATGGATGATTTTTGCATGTGTAGTGTGTAAGGAAATGGATGAAATTCATGGAAGAGTAAAGAGGGTGGTGTGGCCGTGTATGTTATATATGTGTGTGTGTGGAAATTATGTGCTAATCATTATTGTATCTAATATATGGTTGTTGTTATTGTGAATGCTATGTGGATAATGGAAATTGAATGATTTTGGAGAGGTCGTAGTTGGTATATATATATGTTGTGGCCGTGTAGTGCATATGGCATGTATAGCCGTGCATGTGTGTTGAACTATGAAGAAATGGTGAGTAAGTTTTATTTAGTATGTTGGTTGTTGTGTTGTGAATTGCATGTTTCAAATAGAAGCTTAATGAGTTAGTGAAGTTGTGGTGATTGGAGACTTGTTGTGTAAGTTTATGTAAATGGAATATTATGTTCTTGAATGTATGGAAGATTATGAGACTAGTATGATATTGTTGGTATATGAATTATTAGTTTGTTATTGCTTTCATTGGAGTTGGAAGGTCTTGATGGAAGTAGTATATTGATTAAGTTGTTAGAATGTATCTTGGATTGAAATTGGAAATTGTTATTATGGTTGCGATATTATGATTGCTAGTTTGGCCGGGTTGAATTCCCGGATTGTTGTTGATGAGAATTGGCTAAGATAATTCTTGGGGAATGATATATTTACAGAGGAAGTGCTGCCGAAATTTCGGTAGACAAGTGTCGCTTTGAGATTTTGCTTCGAGACACTTGAACTAACATTTGGTAAACATGACCAAATTGTAGATTCGGGCGAAGTTGGAGCTTGAATTTGGAGTGCCATAAGGAGCGAAACGAGGTATGTAAGGCTTCACCCTTCTTTCTATGGCATGTCTTAGACGTACTAAGTCGACTACGTGTCCCGGGGACCATTCCTTTTCTCGGAACCTAAGATTGAAAATAGTTACTATTCATTCAGTAGAATTGAATTAGAACTTGCGCGAAATGTCGGAAAAACTTCCTAAACATCCAGAACTTACCCAAATAGGATTCGATTACTCTAAGACCCTCCCAAGTGACGCCATGAATTGTAATATACGTAAATTTGATATGCCGCCTCATTCGACTCGAGGTGGGCCCACTATTCCCGAACTCTCTCTTATTGTCCCCTTTGACTTATTTTCATTCAATAGCTAAGGAAAGTTTTTGGTTATTATTTTAACTACTAAATCATAGTTGTTTTAACTAATCCCTTGATTTCAAAACATGATTTTCCTTCCTAAAAGGTTACAAATGTTTTCCAAAATACTCGTTTTTCTCCAAAAACTAAGTTTTACAATATTGCAAGCCTTAATGACTAAGACGACGTCTATGACTCTATGATGAAAAAAATGATGATTCTATGATTAGAGGTTCCAAGCCTATGATTCCAGTGCCGAGATGAGAACGTTAAACTATTTCTTGAATCCTCGGCTCTACTCATGAATAGTGTTTTCCTTTAAAGATTCTAAGTACACGAACGATGCCCTATGATCCTATGTTATACTTTCTCATGATATTGCTCTCCTAATAGTCTCGCCTTATATTAATCATCCCTTCAAGGTGAGGTAAGCGCCCTTAATTACTCTATAATATAATCGGAGGTTCTCGACCTTACGTCACTCCGATGGATACACGATTTTCTTGGGCTCCCCTGCATGCTATGATATATATATATATATATATATATATGTATAAATATGTATTTGGGGAAAAGGCGGGAAAAAGGCGAGCGCTATGAGTATTTCGGGCTATACTCACTGTACATGTATCCGTACTTGACTTGATATCATCCCGGACGCGGGATGCCCGGACGCGGGAATTATACTATGTGGGCGAGCCGACACTGTTCGGTGCTATGATATACTATGCTATGCTATGATACTATGATATACTATGCTATGCTATGATGCTATGATATTTTACGCCATGCTATGATACTATGACATAAATTCTATTTTCTATGCCTATGGAAAGAAATGTTTTGTTTCCAAAAAGGAAAAACAAGCATGCATGATATCCGTCCGAAAAGGGTGTTCCTATGCATAAAGTTACATTCTTATCTCGTATATATCCATGACCCCACGATATTGTTACTTATAATCTATGCTCTTGTTTATGTCATTTTCTATGTCTTACATACTCGGTACATTATTCGTACTGACGCCCCTTCATGTGGGCGCTGCGTTTCATGCCGCGCAGTCGCGAGATAGCCGGAGTTGATCCCTAGGAGTTCTCTCGGAGCATTTTTGCGGCGCTCGGCTTGTTTCGGAGCCCGGGTTCCTTGGTACTACTTTTGATGTACATATTCGGGCCCGGCAATACTCGGTCCTCCTATGTATATGTTTACTATGTTTAGAGGCTCGTAGACAGATGTGTACAGTAGCTATTGTACTCCTGATTGTCCCCGTCGCTGTATAGTATGATCGTAAAGCTTATTAGTCTATGTTCATATTTGTGCTATTTATATTATTGCTAGTTGAGAAAAAGAAAAAAAAACGGCGTAGTTCATATGTGCAATAAGAGTCAGCGGGTTCGCTCGGCTCCGAGTATGGGGTCGGGTGCCCATCACACCCTAGTAAGATCGGGGTGTGACAGTATCGAAGCGATCCGAGCCCGTCTATGAAAGTTAGAGGCCTTATTCAACATAAGATCTTTTAGGAACCAAAAACTCTTTATGCAATATTTGAAATCCAATCATATAAAAGACATAAGAACCATAGTCGACCATGTTAAGAAAGCCAACATTAAGAAGTGAATAAGAATCGTATACAAGCTCGGATCTTAAGAATGGAGTTACCCCAAGGCTCGTATCATAGCCTACTTACAACTAAGACATGCCAAAAGAAAGAAAGGTTAGGCATTACATGCCTTGTCCGCTTCCTAAGCTAATCCGAACTTAAGTCTCGGCTCCTCAAGATCTACAATAACGTCATTAGGCACCAAACATTAGCCATAGACACTTAGGAATTCAATTCCAAGCTAGAACTTTATTTACAGAAATTTGGGTAGCATTTCCCCTGTAAATTCAATAAACCCCGAGAATTTAACTCGGCCAAATCTTCAACAAGTATACCAACAACCATATTAACAACATCAACCATTAATTCAAAACGCATTCTAACGTTAGTAACTCTTTTCTACATAATTCGACAACATTCCATTTACATTCAAATCAACCACCTACAATTAAGCCAACACCAATGCTCACACATTCAAGTACTAATCCGAAACCATTCAAACAAGACTCAAGAACACTTCAAACAATCCGCACAATATTCAAAACCACCCAACCAATATACCACATAACCCGAAACCTCCAATTTCAATAGGAACAACAACAACACATTTCTTTCTTCCAAATTCATGAACTACACCAACATTCCACACGTTAACAACATTATTCTCCTAAATACAAGAAACTATATTAAAATCGCATTAGTTCCTAAATCAGCCCACGAACGGTTTCCACTTCCACTTGAATCATTAAATCTTCATTTTCATCATAGAATCCATAACAACAACAACCAAAACACTAAGTAAATTTAGTTCATTCCTTGTCATACCAAACAGCCCACATACGGCCAAGCACCAACACCCATGGTTCCATGAATTTCATTCATTTCTACACACTACAACATGCACAAATCATCCATAACACATGTAAAAGAAGATTGAACCTTACCTTTTCCACTTAGTTCTTCAACTCGGCTAGGGTTGTGTCTTGCATGAATGAATGCTTTGCTTGCTCCAACAACAACTCCACGTTAATTAGGACCTTCCAATTGGTTTAAAAGCTAGAAGAAAATATCTTTTTGATCCATTTTTGTGGCACCATATTCGGCCAGCCCTTGGCCGAATGGTTCTCCCTTTGTTTTCTCCATGTTTCTCCAAGCTTCTAAGGTATGAAAAATGATGAATTATGACTTGCTAGTCATCTAATATCCACATATATAATTCATCCATGTGTACCATGGGCCCACACATGGCTTGGATCAATTAAAATTAGCCAAGCCATGGGTGGGAACCCACACATATCACACGGCCACATTGTGGCTTGTTTCATGAAATGTCAACTTTCCATAATTAACTTTTAACCCCAAAATTTCCTTAATATTTCATGCCAATAAAATCATAAGCAACTTGTGCCCTAAAACAAAATCGGAGGTCAAAAGTCTCAACCTCGTATCCCGGAATAGTCTTGTCCTTAACTTATCATGGTTAGCTCGGATTGTCCTAATGTACAAAATACGGGATATAACATCCTCCCCCCCTTTAGAACATTCGTCCTCGAATGTTAAACTAGTCTTACAGGATCTCATAAGCACTCCGGGGGAGTCTTTTGTATCGGTATCACATACAGTTTATTCATCGATCAACATAACCCATCTAGGAATTTGGATTACCTGTAGGCATAAGGAATAAGTGGGGATACTTCTTCTTCTTCTCCTCTTCAGCCGCCCAGGTCATCTCCTCCCTGCTATTGTTTCGCCACAATACCTTAACGGAAGCCACATCTTTAGTACGCGACCTTCTCACCTGGCGATCCAGTATGGCCATAGGCTGCTCCTCGTAGGATAATTCCTCTGTCACCTGGATATCATCTATGGGAAATACTCTGGAAGGATCACCTATATATTTGCGAAGCATTGACACGTGGAAGACTGGATGCACTGCTCCCAAATTAGACGGTAGGTCTAATTCATAGGTAACCTCGCCTACTTTACGGACGACCTGGTAAGGTCCAATATACCTCGGACTGAGCTTCCCTTTTCTGCCGAGATCTCATAACACCCTTCATGTGTGACTCTTTCGTAAATACTCAATCGCCAATTTGGAACCCTAAGTGTCGATGTCGACATCGCATATGACTTGCCGACTCGGTCGAGCAGAACCTTTCCCGAATAAGCCTCACCTTATCAATAGCTTGCCGAATCTCGTCCGGGCCAATTAACTTAGTTTCGCCAACATCAACCAGCCCATCTAAGGCCTACTTCTTACCATACGAGTATTCCCATACGGCGCCATCTGGATACTAGAATGGTAGCTATTATTATAAGCGAACTCAACAAGTGGCAAAAGATCATCTCAGCTACCCCTGAAATCAATAACGCAGGCCCGCAACATATCCCTTAGCGTCTGAATAGTACGCTCGGTCTGTCCGTCAGTCTGAGGGTGACATACTGTATCGAGATTCACTTGTGACCTCATCCCTTCTGGAGTGATCTCCAGAAGTTAGCTGTAAACTGAGCTCCTCTGTCTGAGATCATAGATGTGAGAGCTTTGTGAAGTCTCTCTATATAATTCCGCATAGCCTTTAACTGGATAAATGGTTTTGAATATGCTCTTGTACTGACTCCTTGCGGTTCAATGGTCAGCGTCATTAGCCCTTACATCCTTGTCACCATTTACCCTTACATTCCGAGTGCTCACCCAACATGACTTTGTCGCTAGTGAGTATAATGGTTATGACCCTTAAACTATTCCTCCTAGTTCCTTCCCAGGACTACTTCCATCGATCCAAAGTATGTATATACGAAATAGTTCTGCACCCTTCGCTATCCTTCACAGTACAGCTACACTTATGGCAACTCGTAATTCGAGTTCAAACTAAGTCCTCGGACTCTTGCCATAACTATTCCCTTAGCTTTCTGCCACAACCGTGTCTTTAACCTTTATCCCTCAAACCTTACAATATAACCCAAAAGCATAGGGCTACGAAAATTCTTACTCCCTTACGGTCCTCTCATAACACAAGTATACGTGTCCTCGATTTCCTTGTATTGGCGATCGTTTCGAGCTCTGGGTCCAAGCTAATAAATTTCCCCTTCTGGAGCATGAGAACGCCATAATCCCTTTCAAGTCCAATATGTTCTTCCCCCCTCTATTAAGGAAGTCCTAATACACCAATAGTTTTTAGATATCCATTGTCTTCGGCACTTATCTTTCTGTCACACCCTAATTTCCGTTAGGGCGTGATGGGCACCCGACCCTTACCTAGGGCCGAGCGAACCCTCTGACTCTCGTGGCACTCATAATCATATTGGGCCCTCATAGCATAACATGAGTACATAATGAAAGCTTTTCAGAAATAACCTGCTTTTCATCCCTTTCAAATCAAGTAAGACCTGGGATCGTATAAGACCCGTAGAATAATGCATCACAATATATCGGCTTATGAAGCCGCTTACAAAACTGACATATTACATACACGACACTGTCTGCAAAGTCTCTAACATGGAACATGGAACGATATCATAATGCTCTGACTCGGCAACACTCCGGAGAAAATGGAGCTCGCCGATCCCGCTGGAACATCTTCTGCTAATATCTTCAACTCATCTGGGTGTACCTGCGCGGCATGAACGCAGCGTCCACAAGAAGGGACGTCAGTACAAGCAACGTATTGAGTATGTAAGGCATGAATAACAACATATAGAAGGATGCAAAGCATGAATAGTAACAAGACGAAAACATAGGGCATTTCATGAGATAAAGAGTAACACCTTGCATACGAGTACCCCGCACACGGCGGAACCTTTTTTGTTTAG
>NW_026714347.1:0-23986 GCF_029784015.1 Lycium ferocissimum
ATGCAAAACTATAACAACACAACCTCGATATACTCGCCTAGCTATCTCAGATCACCTGCTTGGCGTAGACACTCAAACGGTTTGATCGATTCGGCGCTATCCCAAACATGCCGGCAACAAGTGGTGTAACATGATAAGGTAGTAACACCGGATCAATTAGTGCATATACATCATGGAGCAACTGATAATATACTCAGAATAACATCAGGAGACGTCTCACGATCCTGTCTATCAGCTAATGTACAAAAGCGGTGCGGAGGCCCGCTCGAGCTAGATGCTCCACTCCTCTCTCTACCACATCCCTGGCCGTGTCCGAAAACTTGCCCGGCGGGCGTACCGAAGAAGAACCAGCTATGAATCACAGTAGGCTAAACAATGCTCGCACCATCCCTCATCGGGCACTCCATCTTGTGGCCTCGATGACCACGAAGCATAACAAACGTTTGATCCCCAATCGACAGCATCCCGGCATGTAACTTGCCACACTCGGTGCTTGGGGCAAGGTGATCTCACTGCCCCGACTTCCGTCCGTACTAAGAACTCCGACGCTCTAACTCGGCCCACTCCAAAACAAAGACCGATCAAGCCTTAACCTCGCAAATCGCGATAAGGCACTCCCTGCTGAGTGAAATGAATACCGGGAATGTTGCTGCCTCTGTCCTCCCCTGAAATCAGCAACCATATCTAAAGATCTAGCATTTTTACCATGGCCCCAGTCACTCTCACGCTCTGTCCTGCCGGGCACTTACGATCCTCAACGTGTGTATATGCTCGTATACGGGAGATATCTATGCTTGGCTGTAAGGCAGCAGTCGTACACTTATCTATCAGATGTGGCCTTAGACAGGCCACGAAATGGTGAACTCTGTCCTCCATCTCAGCCACTATGGCAGGGGCATATCTAGCCAAAGAATCAAAGTGTACACAATACTCCTAAACACTCATACTGCCCTACTCAATACGCAAAAACACGTCCGCCGGCCCGTCGAACTTCTGATGGTAAATAATGGCGAATAAAATCATTTGAAAACTCTCGCCACACAGTTAAAGGGGCATTATCTCCCCTAGACAACTCCCATGCCTGATACCACTGCACCGCAACATCACGGAGTCTATACGAAGACAACTCCACTGACTCGACGTCATCCGCGTTCATAACCCTCAAAGTCCTCTGCATCTATCAATAAAGTCCTGAGGATCCATATTTTGCTTCCACACGAAAAACTCTGGAGGGTCTAACCCAAGAAAATTCTTAACCCTCGCACTACCAGCTTGGTCTGCCTGATGAATACCAATTCCCTGACGATGTGCCCGAGTGACTAACAATCTGGTCAATAACTATATAGCATCTCGTACATTTTGGGCTGATGCATCTGTCTAAGAAACTGGGAGCATTGGGGCAGGTGCTGGAGGCAGGGTATGTGAAGTCTGTGATGGGCTCTCACTCTGAGACTCATCCCGAGCTCTGGTAGCCCGCTGAGTACGGCTAGTGGCCTCACCAGCCACTCTCTTGCCTTTCTGGGTAACTGTAGCTTTCTTGCGAGACATCGCTAAAATCAGAACAAATTATTAGAAAATGAACTCTTAACACATAGCTCTATCGCACGATCTAAGAGAGAAAGAATGACACTTTCCTAAATGTCCTGCAGCCTCCTGTTTATAAGTGTGGTCCACGATGCACCCATAAACAGAACTTTACTTGACACGGTCTGTAGACAACCCTAGGACGGAATTGCTCTGATACCACTTCTGTCACGACCCAAACTAGTAACCCACGATGAGTGTTTGATCTCTCGTGACCAAACACCCCTATACTTATACCTTGGTAACACTGACTAACAAGGGCCCATAAATAACTCAATCTGAACTATAATAACTTATACCACAATATCATCAAAAGATATGCATCAGGAACTATCAACCAACTGTGTATATATATATATGTATATATATATATACCAAAAAGAACATTGCAAGCCAACCGCGCTGCGACACATGTTGTACACAAAATAATGGGAGCTGACAAGGCGACATCACGTACCAACTACATACAACTGTCGACAGACCTCTAATGGGATAGAAAATAATAGAAAGGATGGGACAGGCCCCGCCATACCCATATATGCATGTACATCTCAAAATAGCATATCAAAATAGACCGCAGCTCTAGATCGGGTGGAGCGCACCGAATACAGCTGAGGGAAAATCCTACTGAGCTGGATTGTCTCTATGTCTACCTAAACCTGCGGGCATGAACGCAGCCCCCTGAGCAATAGGGGAGTCAGTACGAAAAATGTATCGAGTATGTAAGGCATAGGAACATAAATACATAAAAAACATGAAAGCAAATCTCAATATCTAAATGCATCTGTAGATAAATATCTGGAAACATCTATAGAACAAGATAGTGCCTCTGAGGGCGCATGATATGCATAGGTCATAATATATAATAGTGTCGAGGAACGCACGGCCCGATCCATATATCATATAATAGAAACAGGAACGTGCGGCCCGATCCATATATCATATAATAGTGCCGCGAAACGTATGACCCAATCCATATATCATATAATAGTGCTGAGAAACGTACTACCCGACCCATATATCATCATCATCATCTCTGTATACCAGCTGATCATGTGTTAATTCGTATATAACGCCTATCCCTTTCCCTATACCCCATATACATATAATATACGTGTATATAATGCCTTCTAGTCAAGGGTCAATAAACATAATGAGTAACTAGAGCTCTCAGAGTGATATAAGGTCGTACTGTCACGACCCAACCCCGTAGGCCGTGACTAGTGCCCGTGCCCGGACACCTCGTATACACTCGTTATCTATAGTCATACACTACGCACGAACGAGCCGATATAAGTATAAAGACAAGACGTATACAAATCAAGCTACCTATCTCCCCAAGAAGTTACAACCTTTAACAATTAATGTCGCACAGGTGCCGCAAGGCTGTCATATATATATATATAGAGGAACGTCCCAACAAAACATAAGTCGAGAAGGCTACCTTCATACACAATTGCCATAATAAACATATATCTACGCAAGCCCGGCAAGGCCGGCCACTACAAACGGGTACGCCCCAAAACACAAGTCATGTCCACACAACAAAACATCAACTACACACAGACCCACACATGTGACCACAGACCTCTAAGAGTGATAACGACATCATATGACGGGACAGGGCCCCGCCGTACCCTGAACAACAACGTATATACATATCAAAAGGGCTATACCACGAAGCTAGGCTCCGGAACAAAGGAGCACTCCGAAATAGCTGAGTAAATATCCTAGGGTGGCGGATCTCCGAAACGAGTGTCGTACCGCGGCATGAAACGCAGCCCCCGAAGAAAAGCGGGTCATGACGGAATATGTGCGAGTATGTAAAGCATGGCAAACGTAAAATGAGGTCATAAGCGAAGTAAGGAGTACGTAAGTGGGCATAATAACCGAATACCAAAATGCTTGCATCTAGAACACAAATCTTACATCGTAGGTACAGACAAATATAATAATCGAGAATGCCAAAATACTTACTCGAAATACAAATCATGCATATCAATGTCATGTATCATATCCCCGGCCTACAATGGACCGAGTGACATAAGCGAATAATCATCATGTTCATACCGTAACACATCATAATATCATAACTTGCCATATGAGGTGACATTAACCGATGTGGGATTCGCCTACACCAATGTGGGATTCGCCTAAACCAGTGTGGGATTCGCCTAAACCAATGTGGGATTCGCCTAAACCAATGTGGAATTTTGCCTCATCATATTTGCCCCACCACGGGTTTGCCCCACCATTGGGTTTGCCCCACCAGCTCCCGATACCTCGATCACACTCCATAATACATATGTACATCATATAACGTGTCCCGGCCCTCTAATGAGGGACTCGGTGAATAATATAGCAGTAAGCACGAGCAGAATAATAAGCAACCACATAAATGCAATTTATCTTTTGAGACTCGACGGATAGTAAACTTAACCAGCTCTCGAACATCAGGACAATAATCACATTAAGTTCTTCCTAATTACCATCATAGACTATATTAAGGGACGTTTCAGGATTCATATACATGTATCACCCTAGCATGTTACATCTTATGACAAATACTAAGCATACCTATGCAATTCCTTTTAAGAATAAGAACTTTGTACATCACATACTAGTCAATTATGTAATAAATAACAAGACCATAACCCGATTATACCAACAGTTTCAACATTAAGAACGAATAACAATCACATGTCATACTAGGAGTTAGAGAGTGGAGTTACCCCGAGGCTTGGATTATATCATACTTACTTCTAGGACATGCCAAAAGAAAGAAGGAATAAGCTTTACGTACCTTTAGCGTTTAGTCGTATTATCACTTGTACTTGCTGCCCAATAGCACTTATCCTATATCAAGATATCAAGAGCTACAATTAGTCTACAAAGGAATTTAATACGCATTCCAACGCTCACAATCCCCTTTCAAACATTTAGACGACGTTTCGTTCGCATACAAACCAACTAGTGCTACAAGCTAACATTACTAATCATTCTTTCTTATATCATTCCAACTTGTTTAACATGACTTAGGGGACTTTGGACAGCTTGTATATCATTCTATTCAGTCCCAACTCACGGCCAATCAGCCCATACAACAATACCATTTCACTTTTACTACATGTTCATAACAACATTCAACAACATTACTTCACTTCTAGTACCCAAAACAGTCCACGGTTTTGGACTGCCTATACACCTCAACATGATTTGTTTCATTAACACCTTAATTCATATATTCAACATACATGCAATATACCACAATGTGCATAACAACAACAATCAAAACTTGGCACAAAACAGTCCATAAACTCCCCTAAACAGCCCCCTTACACGCTTCAATGCCATCCCTACAACTCCATGATTTTTACTCATTTATCCACACTACAACACCTTCAATCCATTTCCAATACATGTACAAGAAAACCAAACATAATTCCATTCAAATCTACAACACATGGCTCATTTAAACTTTAAGAAAACAGCCCAATTCTAACATGCACATCATAAACCAACTTCTACAATTTTTGTTCAATTGCATGTTGACATTCATTTATTTACCAATAATACATGCAAAATGAAAACCAATCATGGCTTCACCAAGCTCACGGCTCACCCTCAAGTCCAACCACAACAACAATCCAACCACAACATACATGAATTATACATTCAAATCATCATACAACACAAGAACAATGATCATTCTTACCTTACAACTTGTCCTCCAACCTTGGCCGAATCTTCAACTCTATTGAATGCTACACCTCCTTGTCTCTTCCCAACAACTACTACACGTTCTTATACACCTGATGAGGAGTTAATTTGATAGAGAAACTAGATTTTTGGATCAATTTGGAGGAGGGTGTTCTCGGCCAGCTTGTAGCCGAGAGCCTCTCTCTCTATCACTAAATTTTTGCACTTTGCAATGTTGAAATGAAAGTGAACTGAATTGTGAATCAGAAATTTCCCTTTTATATGCAATCCACAAGGTGGACATGTGTCCCACCAGCCTTTAGCCAATAATAGTTGCCAATTCACAAGTGGGGCCCACACGGCCACTTAGGCTTCACTAATGGTGTAATTAAGTTCTTAGTCTCACTTAGTCATCCAATCTTGGTCAATTGATCCTTATTCTCTAATAATTTTCTTATACCAAACGAAATCCATAGGCAACTTGTGCATAGAAACGAAATCGGGAGGTGAAAACCCTTACCGGGAACCCTAAAACCGCTTTGTCTTTAACTTGTCGCACTTAGCTTTATAATGTCCCAATGTAAGATACGGGACATAACATCCTTCCCCCCTTTAGGACATTCGTCCTCGAATGTTGAACTGATCCTGAACTCCCAATACCTCCTCAAGTGGTCTCCAATCTAATTATGCCCTTTCTATAACTCTCTCGTTTGTCGACTCGCTTTAGTTCATTACAACGCATTCCTGGGAGAAAATCGATAATATACCTGGAAAAACATTTGGCAACGCCTCTGTTCTGTCTGGCGGCTAAAGCATATATGCGGTTGAAGGACCGCTAATTAGGAAACTCGTCACACGCACGCCACGGCTAATAGTTAGGCGTCGAAATACCTTGCCCCATAGGTCGCATGGCTACCGAAGAGGATGAACCAGCGGCCCGACTCAATAGGTGGGCTGCCACCACATGTACTATTCCCAAATCGACACTCCCTCATAGTATGGCCTTGACGGCCGCAAGAGAAACAAGCACCAGTACTACGATGACACTCCCCCGGATGATCACTAATGGTGTAATTAAGTTCTTAGTCTCACTTAGTCATCCAATCTTGGTCAATTGATCCTTATTCTCTAATAATTTTCTTATACCAAACGAAATCCATAGGCAACTTGTGCATAGAAACGAAATCGGGAGGTGAAAACCCAAATGTGAACCCTAAAACCGCTTTGTCTTTAACTTGTCGCACTTAGCTTTCTAATGTCCCAATGTAAGATACGGGACATAACACGTACTACCTCCGATAAATATCTTTTGCGTTAACGTCGTCAATATATGGAAAGAGTTGACCCAAGAACAGAAGGAACAATCATAAAAGGGTATAGGATCATTAAAGACTGAGGTACTCCTAGTGCTTCTAAGAGTAGAGTAATATGAAAGCTCGTTTACTCATTTGTTCGTTCATATCATAAGATCATGCCAAAATGAAAGAAAGAATAGCCTTAACATAACTTGAAGCATAACTAATCATTCAACTTCTACTTCTCGGACTCGTAAGTCTACAATCAAGGTAACATGGGCCACAATTAGACTATTTACATCACTTGCTATCCAATTTAAGTGAAAAAGGAACTTAACAAATCTCGAGTAACATCCCCTTTGTAACTCAATAATCCCTTAATTTCCAATTCAACTCAAATATCAATAACAACACCATCCATGACAATACCAATTCCTACATATCACAATATAATCCATTCTACTCCAAATCATTCCTCAAAATATCCCTCAAGTCCAACTTTACCCTTATTCAATTTACAACTTTCATAACTATATTTTCTTTACTTAAACCACTAAAACTCTTGGTAATTAACTCAAACATAAAGGTAAGAACTATGTACATACCTTAAGAGGTCTAGGATTCCAGGAGTCAAACTTCAACTTCAATTCCAAAGCTCAACAACTTCAACAAAACCCTAGGAACAACCTTCTTCTTCACTAGCTCAAATTGTACGGGTTCGGATCTTTACTAAAACTCCTCCAATTTGGTGGAAAATATTTAGGGCAAATATATCCAGGATTTCTCTGGTTTGGAATTGGAAAAATGAAGAATAAAGTCGTGGGGTTACATATATATAGATGGGTCAAGACAGTTCCAGTGGCGCAATTTGACTAGTGGGTCGACGGCCCGTTGACACATCGACTTGCACCGTCAATCAGCCACTAGAGATTCAGAGATGACGGCATGTCGACGGCGTAGGTTGACGCCACCGTCGACACATCGACGGTTACGTCAAAGGGGCTCCGTGGTTCTCTGCCAGTTCCCTGAGTCCATTCTATTTGTGACGGTTCGATTCATTTAGCTTCTAGTCCTATCATATAGTAAAGAACATATACTTATACTTGGGTATTCGCGAGGAAAAGCACTTAATCTCCTAAAAACTCGGGTACGGATTTCCATGCTAAGGGTATAAACCACCAACAATCTAAAGACTTCCTTGTGATGAAAACGGGAGGTGTAATAGCCTAGGAGTTCGATTACTGGACTCAGGTGATACAGGAGTTAAAGTTCAGGATACGGCGATATCATCCCTAGTAGCCGCGGTTAAAGAGCGCCAGTATGAGGATCCTGCCTTGATTCAGTAGATAATACAACCCCACAGAAGGAGAAGTCACCCTTTGAGGTCACTAGAGATGGAGTTCTGAGGTACTGAGGTAGATTGTGTGTGCGGATGTTGTGTGTAGAATTACGTCGACGCGATTATGGTTGAAGCTCACTATTCTCGCTATTCTATTCATCTCGGTAGATGAAGATGTACCACGACATCAGAGAGGTTTACTGGTGGAATGGTATGAAAAAGGATATAGCCGAGTTTGTGGCTCAATGCTCTAATTGTCAAGAGGTTAAAGTTGAGCACCAGAATGGAAATGGAAAGTGATTGTTATGTATTTCATTACAGGTCTACTTCGATCTCAGCGTAAGATCGATTCTATGCGGTTAATGTTGATAGGCTTACAAGGTCAGCACGCTTATTACCAGTCAGGACTACTTATTCAGTTGGGATTATGTAAGGTTTTATACATCAGGAATGCAGTGCGACTCCACGGTGTTTCAGTGTCTGTCATTTCAGACAGAGTTACGCAGGCTATAGCTAAATTGTGGGAGTCTTTCCAGGAGAGATTTGGGGACGCAAGTGAATCTTAGTACAACTTTCCATCCCCAGGCAGGCGGACAGGCCGAGCGCACTATTCAGATGCTCGATGATATGTTACGAGCATGCGTATTGGATTTCAGAGTTAGCTGGGATGACCATTTGTTGCTTATTGAGTTTGCATATAATAACAACTACTATTCTAGCATCCAGATGGCCCCGTATGAGGCCCTCTATGAGCAAAAATGTAGATCTCCTATCGGATGATTTGAAGTTGGAGAATTCATTTATTAGGGACCGACTTGGTCTAAAGGTGGTAGAGAAAGTTAAGCTTATTCAGGAGAGGTTGTCAGCCACTCAGAGTTGTCAAAAGTCCTATGCAAATAATTGGCGATAAGATTTGGAGTTCCAGGTAGATGACTGGGTGTTCCTGAAGGTGTTGCCTATGAAAGACATCGTGAGATTTGGTAGGAAGGGCAAGCTTAGCCCTAGGTACATCAGGCCTTATTAGATTGTGCGTAGAATAGGCCAAGTAGCCTATGAGTTAGACTTATCTTCGGATTTGGAGTCTGTACATCCGTTTTTCCATGTATCCGTGCTCCGTAAGTGCATCGGAGATCCTTCCAGAATCGTACCCATAGATGTTGTTCAGGTTACAGAGCAGTTATCGTACGAGGAAGTTCCTATTGCTATTCTAGATCACCAGGTTCGTAGGTTGCGAACCAAAGATGTAGTTTCTGTAAAAGTACTTTGGAGGAATAAGAATGTAAAAGAGAAGACTTGGGAAGCCAAGAAAGATATGAAGTTTAGATACCCCCATTTGTTTTCGATCCTAGAGCAGGTTCAGGCTACGATACCATCATCTTCAGGTATGCACTATGTTGACAGTTACTTTCGTTGGTCGTGGTGGGCCATTGTTATTATTGTATGTTATAGCCCTGTGTGGCATTGCATTGTGTTGTTAGGCTGTGTGGCAAGTTGGTAGTAGTACGATTACATAGGAGACTCTGCCAAAATTTCTATAGACCTCTGAGTTGTTAAACATTCGAGGACGAGTGTTTCTGAGGGGGGAAGGATGTTACACCTCTTACTTTTGTACGTAGATTTCATCGCGAGTTAGTCATCATAGACTTGGAAAAGCGGGACTATCTTTGAGGTCATATGAGATTAGACATGTTTATATTGAGTATATAAGAGTTTAAGACCATGTTAAGTAAGTATCGTGAAGATTAGAGGTTAAGCGAATCGGAGAGTATAAGTTTCATCAATGTAATACCCCGGGCTTTCGGCCTATGGTTTGAACTGGTCGACCTATGTAAGTGAACCCAAGCCCCGGATAATTTTGGTCATATTCAAGTATGCAAATAAAGAGCTCGTCATATAAGAAGATGAATTCCCGAAATGATTTCAGACTTAAAGGTGTGACAACGATGATTGGAAATAATATTTTGTGTGTGCCAAAAAGTGTCTATGAACTAGTGTTCTATCACATGATCGTGATAATGAGTATATCAAGTGTGTTAGAAATTATTAATATTGTTATATCTCGCATCTTGTACGTCGAAATATTGTTGAGCTGGTTGCGACGAGTTAAGAGCAAGGCTACTTTTTCGACCTTGTGTTAAGGCATAAGTCACTTATGCTTTTATGGGAAAGAAATATTAAGGAAAGCTTGGGGTTAAAAGTGGAATTATGAAAACTAATATTTCATGAAATATAGGACCAAGAATGAAGTATGGGAAGTTAGACATTTCATGGAAGTTTGGGGGCCAAAAGTGAAGTTTTGGAAGTTTTATTTCATGAAAAAAATGGCCTTGTGGCCTTGCATGTGACATGTGGGTCATGGCCACATGGATGCTTAGTATATGTATATAAACATGTGTATAATTCACTACCATGCAAGACTTGTTCATCTTTTATAATTCAAGAGATTTCTAGAAAGTTTGAGAAAAATTGAACAAAAAAAGGGAGAAAAAAACGGCCAAGAAGGGCACATGGCCAGCCATGTGCCACTTATATTTATATATATATGTATAATTTATAACCAAGCAAGACCAAATTCATCTTTTAGACTTTGGAAATTTCAAGAAATATGAAGAGAAAAAAAAAAAAGAGGAAGAGAACGGCTAGAGGGCTGGCTGAAACCAGCCCCTTAAATTTGATCATGGAAAATTCTTTTCTTCAAGTTTCTCTACTAATTGGAAGGTCCTCGTCGACGTGGAGTAGTTGTTGGAACAAGAAAACCGCTTGTTGTCGCGATTTGCCAATTCTAGCCGAGGAAGAAGTTAAGTGGAAGGTGAGATTTAATCATCCTTACATGTTTAATAGGTTTTTGTGCATGTTGTGATGTGAAGAAATGAATGAAAACTCATGAAATATGGTAAGTTAAAGTTGGGTCGTGTGCAATGTGTCTTGGCCGTGTGTAGTGTGTTGCATAGGAGTAGCGAATAAATTGTATGTAGCATGTTTGAGTGTTGTTGTAATACGTAGACATGGATGGAAACCATGGAAATTGTATGTTGTTGTTGTAGGCCGAGAATGGGCTGATTTGGTGTAGGTATATGGACTAATGTGACGTAGTATTTTGGTTGTCGTCATCGTGAATTTTATGACGTAAAATGAAGTGTTAATGATTCAAGTTAAGGTTGTAATGGTGTGGGCTGAATTGGAAGATAATATGATCTTGATATGGTTTCTTGAATTTATGAAAATGAAGTTGTAAACGCATGTATTGTTGACATAATTTATGAATGTGGAAGAAAGAAAGGTATTGGTAATGTTCTTGTTGAATTGGAATAGTTTCGGGTGGAGTAGTATATTGTTTGAAGTATTTTGAATATTGTGCGGATTGTTGAAAATGTTCTTGAATCGTGTTTGAAAGGTTTTGGATTGTTATTTGAATATGCGATCGTTGATATTAGTTTGAATATATGAAGTTGGATTGAATATATATGAATGTTGTCGAATTGTGTAGAAAAGAACTATTAATGTTGGAATGCGTTTTGAATCACGTATGGATATTGTTAGTATGGTTGTTGGTTGGTTGTTGTTGATTTGGCCGAGTTAAATTCTCGGGGATGTCCGATTTATAGGGGAAATGCTGCCGAAATTTCGGTAGAAAAAGTAATGGCGTGGAATTGGATTCTTTGATGTTTATGACTAATATTCGATATTTATTGACGTTGTGTAGACCTTGGAGAGTCGAGACGTAAGGTTGGATTAGCTTAGGAAGCGGCTAAGGTATGTAAAGCTCACCTTTCTTTCTTTTGGCATGTCCTAGTTGAAAGTAAGTTATGACACGTTCCCGAGGTAACTCTACTTCATGCAATCGAGCATGTATCTAATTCTTATTTGTTTCTCGATATTCATATTCTTAACGTAACCAAGGTATGGTTTTTATGTCATTAGTAAGATTTGGATTTAAAATTGCATATAAGTTGTGTCTCCAAAAGAAGTGATGTTTTTAAATGAATCGTAACTACGAACGTGACCGTATCTTTCATAAAAGGCTCGGATTGCTTCGGTATGTTCGTATGTGATTCCATAATATGTAAGGTCCTTAACTTTAGGCGGGAAAGTTTTTGAATCGATATATGACTATGATCTCCACGATATTTTGATATGCTCATGATATATGATATGTTTGGAGTAATGTCCGAAAGTTATTGCTATAATATTTGTCCGGGTTTTCGAGACGTCTTGATATGACTTACGTTATAAGATTTGTATATATATTCCGAATATGATTAATCGGTTAATGTTTGCTTACTTCATTGAGTCTGTAAATGTGGTTTATGTGCATGGTTTCTCACTACTCCGCTCGTGCGCGAGCGTAGCCACTCTTTCACCGCGTCCGGGCCGGGTACGCATTCGTGCACGTTTCTGCATTGTTCACCGCGTCCCTCCTAGAGGGCGGGGCACGTATATTTACCGCGTCCGCTTGAGATGGACCGGGGCACGTTATTTGATATGATGATATGGGGGAGGTGGTGGGGATGGCACATGATGATTCCTTTTACCGCGTCCCTCCATGGGGGCGGGGGGTATATATTATATGTACATGCATATGATATGATTTTACTACCGCGTCCCTTATTAGAGGGGCGGGCACGTTACATGTATATGTAGATGTGTATACGACGATTTTATTCACCGCGTCCCTCACGAGGGGGCCGGGGCACGTTATATGCATACTTGATGAATTTATGGAAATGACATACATGATATATGTTTTGAAAGGCATGTTTTATGGTTTTTCTGTACTCCTTATTTCGGTATAATCCCGCTTATTATATTTCATGCTTTACATGCTCGGTACATATTCCGTCCGACCCCCCTTTCTTCGGGGATGCGTTTCATGCCGCGCGTACACCTGAGTGAGTTGAGGATATTAGTAAGAGATGTTCCGGCGGGATTGGCGAGCTCCGGTGCTCGAGTGCGCCGAGTCAAAGTATTATGATATGAATTCATGTTTTGTGTTAGAGACTTTGCAGACAGTGTTGTGGGTATTAGATGTCAGTTATGTAAATGGCTATGTAAGCCGGTATATTATTATGCGTTGTATTATAAGTTTCATATGTTGCAAGATTTTATTTGATTTGAGAAAGACAAAAGTATATTGTTCTTCGATAAATTTTCGTTGTACATTTGTGTCATGATTTGAGAGCCAGCGTAATTATGAGTATTAGGTGAGTCAGCGGGTTCGCTCGGCCCTAAATAAGGGTCGGGTGCCCATCACACCCTAACAGAAATTGGGGTGTGACAAATTGGTATCGAGCGGTTCGTCTTGGGGGTTGTCTGCAAAGTCGTGTTCGGTAGAGTCCTGTTTATGGTGTGAAGTGCGCCACATTTATAAATAGGAGGCTACGGGGCATCTAGGATGGTTACCCTTCTTTGACATCTTAGATCGTGCCATAGAGCCAAGTCATAGGAAATGAGATTATTTGCGCTAACCTCTGATTTCAGCAGAAAAATGGCACCGACGGGAGAAAACGACTGGCAATATCGGAGGCTACGAAGTACGCAGATAAGCAAGGGTATGCAAGACGTATGTCAGGTAAGATATCGAGGTACGACTGGAATACGAGTTGTGATCAAAAGAGAAAGTAAGCAAGAAAGTGTAACAGGTGCCGTCTGAGTTGGGAATATGAGGTACGTTCATTATTTTTGTACTGTCGACGATGTTGGAAGCCCTGTGAGGCTGTAATATGATATGATATGTGTATATATATGTTGGCCCGGTGAGGCGTTGTTGGTATTTCCTGTGTACAGGTTCTGGAATGGTAACAGTTACAGAGGAAACTCTGCCGAAATTTTCCCAGAAATAAAGTAAAAATGAGATATAGATCCGTAATATGTCTTGGAAGGTCGTGCCAATAGCAATGATAAGAATTAACTAAGTTACGAGTATGGCCGACCCCGAGAAAAGAACTGTGACGGGTACGAATGAATGGATAAGGTAGTCTACGGAACGATAATGATAAAGTGGATTGGAAAAGAGTAAAAGGTTAAGAAATAGGAATAAGGTACGAATGCGATATAATGTGAATATAACGAGGATTGTCATGGAAATAAGTAAAGCCTAATGAGAAAGCGGCCAAAGCTATGACGTGGTCTACGTATCTAGAATGAAAAGGTAAGTGTGAAACAGAAAAGTGAGCTAAAGAGCGAATAAGTGAGACTTATCAAGTTCTGTAAGGAAAGTCTGGGATAAGGGTTATATAACAGTGGAAATGATAGTGAGCGTAAGAAAAGAAAGGGGTAATTGGAACAAGGAAATAAGAAGAGAGCGAGATAACAGTATAATAATAGATCATGACATGTGTAGCTAAGGACGCGAGTTCTATAAGTGACCGGAATGTGAAAAACTCGGTTACAGAAAAGACGAGGAACGGGGTAAAATGGGAGCAGAAATCCAAAGGCCGGTAATCAAGCATCTATAAGTAAGGACGATCAAAGTGAGCTCGTTGCCCTTGGGGACCTGAAAGTTCAGGACGAAAAGTCACCACATCCACAGGTGAAAGGCGAATACCGAGGACCAAAGGAGGGCAAAATAGTAATTGCGTTACGAGGGCGTGTTGAAATCTGTAAAGGCTTCAATTTACTCCAGATTACGTGACGGAGGTCATGCGATAAAGTGGACGCAGTTATACGAGCGTTAAAACGTCGTATTTCACCGGAGTTCCAAAGTTAAGCGTGCTGGGGTGAGAGCAATTTCAGGATGGGTGACCCCCCTGGGAAGTTTTCCGGAAGTTCTACAAATTCAGCCGCAAGCAGTAAATAAGGAGTTAGAGTGACTTAAGGACTAATTAAGAGTCTGAGGAGTGGGCAGAAACCCAAGAAGGTCGCGCAGAACGGGGCAAATTAGACCGATAAAGAGGAAAAAGGTACATCGCAGCTCTGGAATCAGGGTAAGTTGGAATGGTGTTTGAAGATATCTTGTAAGCAAGATAGTAGAGAGTATATGTGTATATAGGTATGCATAAGATATTTTGTACATGGCGGATCAAAGGACATGTGCATTTCGGCGGATCGACGCGGTGATATATGGAAGACATTAATTGGATAAGATAATGAAGTTCAAGTGAGAAGAAAAATATAAATGGCACGAATGTTATAAGGCAAGTTGATGTTGTTTTCATCACAGGTTAAACTCGGAAAGTCCTAACACTATGATGTTGGAAAAGAAAGAAAGCGAGTAAACGGAAGGCAAGGGAATTAAAAATGTCGGAATAAGTGTGCTATCTAATTAAGATTGGAAATGTGGATTTAAGGCAAGGTAAAATTGGGCGATAGTATAAGTACACCCCTAAAGGGGGGAAGCGAGGGAGAGAGATACAAGTATAAGGCGAAGACAATTGACGCTACAATGTCCTGGATACGAATACTTGGGCCGCAGGTAAAGCTTTTGCCGAGACAAGCTAGGGAGATCGAAGGGCCAGCAGTAAAGGGATAGAAGTCAGGATAATAATTGAGATGGCACTGAGGAATTAATTGTAAATACCTGGAATAACGCGATATTAGGAAATGGAGACTTAAAGAGGGAATGCGATAAAGGAAAGTAACGAGTAACCTACGGAGACATTGTGAAAGGTGGTACGGCTATACGGATTAGAGGTTAAGATGTAGACAATAGAGGGGTTGTTAGCAGAAAAAAATTCCTATGGTAGAAAGTAAGAAAAGCGGGGAAAAGAAGTATGATAAAGTAGACTCCTAGCAAATGCGAGCACGGGAGTAAGATCTGGAATAGTACGAATCAGGAAAAGGAACGAGCGGGATTAAGATTAAATACGCAGGTCGTGCAAGGGAAAATAGAAGAGTTCGAATTAAAGATAAGGTAATGACACGAGGCAAGGTGTTGAAAATGTAACAAGATGAGTAGAGAAAGATTGCAAGACGATTTAAGCAAGTGATCGGAATTAGTTGGCTGTCAAAAGCGGGCGAATTTATGTGTTTCTTGAAAGGCGTAATCAAATTTGACAAGAAGGAAAAGCTTAACTTAAGACGCATTGAACCTTATTACACTACTTGTAAGGCAAGAAGGTTGCGTGCTAAAGATGTAGCTTCCGTTAAGGCACCGCGGCGGAATAATAATAGAAAGGAAATGACTTGCGAACCTAAGGAGGAAAGGAAAAAGGAATATGATTGGTAGATGAGACTGCATGTTATGGTAGTAAAGGAAACCCCCTCGAGATCCTTAAGATCCTATACGACTAGCTGAACATTCGAGGACGAATGTTCCAAAGGGGGGAAGGATGTTATATCTCGCATCTTGTACGTCGAAATATTGTTGAGCTGGTTGCGACGAGTTAAGAGCAAGGCTACTTTTTCGACCTTGTGTTAAGGCATAAGTCACTTATGATTTTATGGGAAAGAAATATTAAGGAAAGCTTGGGGTTAAAAGTGGAATTATGAAAATTAATATTTCATGAAATATAGGACCAAGAATGAAGTATGGGAAGTTAGACATTTCATGGAAGTTTGGGGGCCAAAAGTGAAGTTTTGGAAGTTTTATTTCATGAAAAAAAATGGCCTTGTGGCCTTGCATGTGACATGTGGGTCATGGCCACATGGATGCTTAGTATATGTATATAAACATGTGTATAATTCACTACCATGCAAGACTTGTTCATCTTTTATAATTCAAGAGATTTCTAGAAAGTTTGAGAAAAATTGAACAAAAAAAAAGGGAGAAAAAAACGGCCAAGAAGGGCACATGGCCAGCCATGTGCCACTTATATTTATATATATATATATATATATATATATATATATATATATGTATAAGTTATAACCAATCAAGACCAAATTCATCTTTTAGACTTTGGAAATTTCAAGAAATATGAAGAGAAAAAAAAAAAAAAAAAAAAAAAAAGAGGAAGAGAACGGCTAGAGGGCTGGCTGAAACCAGCCCCTTAAATTTGATCATGGAAAATTCTTTTCTTCAAGTTTCTCTACTAATTGGAAGGTCCTCGTCGACGTGGGGTAGTTGTTGGAACAAGAAAACCGCTTGTTGTCGCGATTTGCCAATTCTAGCCGAGGAAGAAGTTAAGTGGAAGGTGAGATTTAATCATCCTTACATGTTTAATAGGTGTTTGTGCATGTTGTGATGTGAAGAAATGAATGAAAACTCATGAAATATGGTAAGTTAAAGTTGGGCCGTGTGCAATGTGTCTTGGCCGTGTGTAGTGTGTTGCATAGGAGTAGCGAATAAATTGTATGTAGCATGTTTGAGTGTTGTTGTAATACGTAGACATGGATGGAAACCATGGAAATTGTATGTTGTTGTTGTAGGCCGAGAATGGGCTGATTTGGTGTAGGTATATGGACTAATGTGACGTAGTATTTTGGTTGTCGTCATCGTGAATTTTATGACGTAAAATGAAGTGTTAATGATTCAAGTTAAGGTTGTAATGGTGTGGGCTGAATTGGAAGATAATATGATCTTGATATGGTTTCTTGAATTTATGAAAATGAAGTTGTAAACGCATGTATTGTTGACATAATTTATGAATGTGGAAGAAAGAAAGGTATTGGTAATGTTCTTGTTGAATTGGAATAGTTTCGGGTGGAGTAGTATATTGTTTGAAGTATTTTGAATATTGTGCGGATTGTTGAAAATGTTCTTGAATCGTGTTTGAAAGGTTTTGGATTGTTATTTGAATATGCGATCGTTGATATTAGTTTGAATATATGAAGTTGGATTGAATATATATGAATGTTGTCGAATTGTGTAGAAAGGAACTATTAATGTTGGAATGCGTTTTGAATCACTTATGGATATTGTTAGTATGGTTGTTGGTTTGGTTGTTGTTGATTTGGCCGAGTTAAATTCTCGGGGATGTCCGATTTATAGGGGAAATGCTGCCGAAATTTCGGTAGAAAAAGTAATGGCGTGGAATTGGATTCTTTGATGTTTATGACTAATATTCGATATTTATTGACGTTGTGTAGACCTTGGAGAGTCGAGACGTAAGGTTGGATTAGCTTAGGAAGCAGCTAAGGTATGTAAAGCTCACCTTTCTTTCTTTTGGCATGTCCTAGTTGAAAGTAAGTTATGACACGTTTCCCGAGGTAACTCTACTCATGCAATCCGAGCATGTATATAATTCTTATTTGTTTCTCGTTATTCATATTCTTAACGTAACCAAGGTATGGTTTTTATGTCATTAGTAAGATTTGGATTTCAAAAATTGCATATAAGTTGTGTCTCCAAAAGAGTGATGTTTTTAAATGAATCCGTAACTACGAACGTCCGTATCTTTCATAAAAAGGCTCGGATTGCTTCGGTATGTTCGTATGTGATTCCATAATATGTAAGGTCCGTAACTTTCCGAGGCGGGCCCGAATTGAATCGATATATGACTATGATCTCCACGATATTTTGATATGCTCATGATATATGATATGTTTCCGAGTAATGTCCGAAAGTTATTGCTATAATATTTGTCCGGGTTTTCGAGATGTCTTGATATGCTTACGTTATAAGATTTGTATATATATTCTGAAATATGATTAATCGGTTAATGTCTGCTTACTTCATTGAGTCTCTGAAGTGGTTTATGTGCATGGTTTCTCACTACTCCGCTCGTGCGAGCTGTAGCCACTCTTTCACTGCGTCCCGGGCCAGGGCATGTATTCGTGCACGTTTCTCTGCATTGTTCACCGCGTCCCTCCATGGAGGGCCGGGGCACGTATATTTACCGCGTCCCTTGCTAGAGGGCCGGGGCACGTTATTTGATATGATGATATGGGGGAGGTGGCCAGGATGGCACATGATGATTCCCTTTTACCGCGTCCCTCCATGGGGGGCCGGGGCACGTTACATGTACATGCATATGATATGATTTTACTACCGCGTCCCTTATTAGAGGGCCGGAGCACGTTATATGTATATGTAGATGTGTATACGATGATTTTAGTCACCGCGTCCCTCACAAGGGGGCCGGGGCACGTTATATGCATACTTGATGAATTTATGGAAATGACATACATGATATATGTTTTTAAAGGCAAGTTTTATGGTTTTTCTGTACTCCTTATTTCGGTATAATCCCGCTTATTATATTTCATGCTTTACATGCTCAGTACATATTCCGTACTGACCCCCTTTCTTCGGGGGCTGCGTTTCATGCCGCGCAGGTACACCCAGGTGAGCTGAGGATATTAGTAAGAGATGTTCCAGCGGGATTGGCGAGCTCCAGTTGCTCCGGAGTACTGCCGAGTCAAAGTATTATGATATGAATTCATGTTCTGTGTTAGAGACTTTGCAGACAGTGTTGTGGGTATTAGATGTCGGTTATGTAAATGGCTATGTAAGCCGGTATATTATTATGCGTTGTGTTATAAGTTTCATATGTTGCAAGATTTTATTTGATTTGAGAAAGACAAAAGTATATTGTTCTTCGATAATTTTTCGTTGTACATTTGTGTCATGATTTGAGAGCCAGCGTAATTATGAGTATTAGGTGAGTCAGCGGGTTCGCTCGGCCCCAAATAAGGGTCGGGTGCCCATCACACCCTAACAGAAATTGGGGTGTGACAAATATTTAAGTAAATTGAGTGCAAAAAGTAATTATGTGGATAATTGGTAATGTTGGATTTTAGTGGGAGATTAAAAATTTATTTAACTATTCAATCGTGGATAAATATTGACGTGGACCATATCCACGTGGAAGAATAGAAACTAATGACTAAGGTTTGGTATCATTTACTAATAGCTAATCGGAGATTTCATGGTAATGAAGTAAGGTGGAAGAAGAGTAGTTCTTGGCATAAAAGGTAAGAATATGATTCATCTCCATATATTTGAGTTTGTATGAGTTCTAACTAGTTGCTTAGTGAAGAAATTGTGAAAGGGGAGGTTGGAATTCATGTTAAGAACTTGGAAGAGTTGTGGACTGTGTTGAAGGTGTTCTTGAGCTATTTATGGCTATAATTCCTAGAACATATTTGATTATATTGTTGTTGTGTTGTTATTGTATGCTACATGTTTATGAGGAAAGAAACGGTATAGGTATCGTATAAGGGTATAGGTATCGTATATTGGGCTGCCTTGGTGTATATTCTTGTATCTTGATAGTTTGAGTTTAGAAAGGATTCAAGAGGTTATTGTTGTTGTTGTTGGTTTTTAGCTGAGTTGTAGTTGCTAAAGGATAGGGGAAATGTTGTCCGATTCATTTTAGAACTGAATTATCATTTGATATACGTGATATACTAGCGTCATCTAAGTTCATATACACATTCCCTTGTTATAGGATTGGCGTAAGCGTTACGACGAGTTCGTAGTTGGTTCATATTGGCGACTTGAGGGTATGTAATGGCTATCCTTTCTTTTCTTGGCATGATCCGTAGATAGTAAGCGCTTATCGAATCTTACAGAAAGAAAACTATTGTTTAGAGCTGTCATAGAGGTGTAACGCTTCTAGATATGGTACTGTATCTTCCAAGGGATTTCTATCCGCTTCTTAGTTCACTGTTAGTAGAAGAGTTAAAAAGAGATGTGTTGACGTCTTCATATATTTCAGTTTACTCTTGATATACACCATGACATACATATATTTTTCTTTAGCCTGGCCACTTGGTCAGTGAGACATTAGTGCCTGGCCTACGGGTCAGTGAGACAAATTTGCCTGGCCTACAGGTCAGTGAGACAGTATTGCTTGGCCTACGGGTCAGAGAGACAGATTTACCTGGGTGACGGGCCAATGAGACAGATTGCCTGGATTTATGGTCAATGAAATTTTACAGTTGCCTGGCCACTTAGTCAGTGAGATATATGATATTATTATATTGCATTTCATATGAGACAGGTCAGGTGAGGTATTCAGGGCATTCTTTAGCCTCCAGTTATTATGTTTTTAGTTCAGTTTCAGTTTGAGTTATCTATTGCCTTACATACTTAGTACATTAATTCGTACTGACGTCCCTTTTGCCATGGGCGCGGCATTCATGCCTGTAGATACAGATAGACAGACTGACAAACCTCCCTCGTAGATAGGATCCGATGTCAACTGATTGGTGAGCTCTCTTTCTTCGGAGTTGCCAGGTCTTTTGGAGTCTTTTAATTGAGCTTACAGACTTGATGGGTAGGTTGGGGCCATGTCCCGACCATGATATAGTTATGCTCTTCCTTAGAGGCTTATAGACGAGTCTTGTATATAGCATGTCAGTGTGATAGCCTTACTGGCCTTGTATATGTCTATTTTGGTACTGTTGGTTGTGTACGCTCATAGCAGCCTCGTGGGCTTGCTCAGTTATATATATGTTTTGGGGGTGTGTGTGCCCCATTCAGAGGTCGTTACAGAGGACTAGTTGATTGAACTACTCATTTGATAGTTGTTCATATGTCTTTTCATTAAAAGATGTGTTCTTTAATTTCGTGAAGGGATGTCACTTGAAATATAATGTTATATTCTTTCATGAACGGATGTCACTTTAAAGGTTATGACTTTTCATGATATAATGTGTTTGTTGAAAGACAACTCTTTGAAAAGACAAGACAGTTCATTGAGCGTATAAGTTCATTGGTCTATAAATCGAAGAGCCAATTGACGATAATGATAAAATCGACAATTGCTTGGATTTTCATATCGGTGAATGTGCTATTAGTTGGATATTTGAAGAAGTAGACTTACCAGAAGTGGAATGGTTGAAATATATATATAGTTAAGAAGTTATGGCCGCAACTTATGCCAACCATCCATAGGTAGTATGATCTATGATATATCCTACTTTCTAAGTTGTGCTTTGCTTTATAATAAATATCCCACGATTCGAGGGGTATGTCGATGCAAATTGAATCACCTGATCAAATAAAATTAACTCCACAAATGAATATGTTTTTACCATTGGTGGAGGAGCACTATCTTGGAAATCGTTCAAACTGACATGTATCGCCCGCTCCACAATGGAGTCTAAGTTCATAAGTTTAGACAAGATCGATGAAGAAGTTGAATGGCTCCGAAATTTCTTGGGAGACATTCCATTATGGCCCAAGCCGTTGGATCCTATATGCATAAATTTTGTGATAGCTTAGTGGTAATAGGGAGGGTTTGAAGCATACTAAGTATAACGGAAAATATCGTCAGATACAAAAAAGACATAATGCCCCGTTAGACAACTACTCTCTAGTGAAATTATCACAATTGAGTATGTAAGATCAAAGGATAATATGTCGGATCCACTTACAGAAGACCTATCTAAAGAGGAGGTTGAGACAGAATGAGACTATGACGGAGGACAAGTCAACATAGCGGTAACACTACCTAGAAAACATTATTCAGTAATAAGGATAAAGTGTTAAGGCTTTTAAATGATTTCTAAGCTTGATAAAGGGTATATCAAATAGTGTTTCTATAGGATTACACGTTTATGAATCACCTATGTAAGCGTGAAGTATAAGCCAATCCAAGGAGAATTCTGTAAGGCCAATTCTCTATGCACTTATGAGACCAGGCGTGGTTCATGGCTGAAACAAACACAACAATGAGAACCAAAGACGGTTAAAGGATTAATAGTGTGACATGTGATTATCTAGGTATACACCAAAGCTCGACGGTTCAAAGATATCAAATCTACCGATTGACTGAGTATATCCGACATACGTTCACTACGGAAAGTTTAAAGGAATCGTACTTATCCAGATGCGAATAATCCTTACTTACAAATCACACAGTTTTTTCATGCATGTTTTCATCATAGCGCCAGTCCCATTCATATGGGGGATTGTTGTGCTTTGTGTGGTGTGAAGGGAAAATTGAGTGATTTTCCTGAAAAGGCACCAGTAGCAAAAGCTGTGACTTTTCTGTAAAGTCACCGCACCTTTTCATAACACCCATTCATTGGCTATAAATTCCGAGGCTTGGCCTTAGTTTTTGACTACTAAAAAATTATCTCATTTTACTATCCTCTCACTCTTCCATTCTCATCGTTTTGAAAAGCAAAAACGTAAGTGTTCGATTTCTTGCCGCCATTTTGAGTTTCTTTGAAGTTACGCAATTTGCATTGTCGCTATTATAGAATAGTTTTCTGTCTATCCTAGGAGGAAATTGTCACACCCCGACCTTACTAGGGTGTGATGGGCACCCGACTCTCCTCAGAGTCGAGCGAACCCTTAAACGTTCGCGTTACTAAAACCTGTCATTTCAAAAATCTAAAAAAAACATGAAACCTTTCAAAATAGAGGTCACTGTCTTTATACAGATTATGAAAACCTTCAGTCAATCACATAATTTTTACCAACTGACAACATCTGAAAATACACACTCTTTTACATCTATAACTGATTCGCGCTCCTCGACACCCTATCCACGGGACCGTATGCAAAGTCTCTAGGATATACAAATACCATGACATAAGCACTTGACTCGGCAACCTCCGAACTGATGGGCTCGCCAATCCCGCGGGAACAACTTCTAGCAAAGTCTTCTCTTCATCTGGGTGCACTGCGTGGCATGAAACGCAGCCCCCGAAGAAAGGGGGGTCAGTACGGAAAATGTACCGAATATGTAAGGCGGTGACAGATAATAACTATAGCTTAATTTAGGAGAGAAGAAATCACAATCAATTTCAATACACAGCCTTGTTGGAAGAAGCATAAATATATATGTATGTATACGGGTCTCATTTAATCCTTAAGTGAATAATGCAAATGAACACACACTCGTAAGTAAAGGATACAATCTAACCCGTGTGTGTCCGACATACTAATGAAATAGTCCTTTGGACGGCGCTTCGGCGCAATAATAGTGATGGCCCCTTCGGGCATTGCTGCTTCCGGCATAATAATAATGATGGCCCCTTCGGGCATTACCGCTTCCGGCATAATAATAATGATGATGGCCCCTTCGGGCATTTTAGTAATGATAATGTAAACATAAGTAGTAAATGAAATAAAATAGTAAAGCCTCGCACCCCCTTCGGAGTGGTTTTGAAAAATAGCACACTCAGACATAAGCTGAGGCCATAGCGCGCCCAGACGTACGCTGAGGCCATAGCACACTCAGTGATCAGCTGAGGCCATAGCTCGCTCAGACACAAATCGAGGCCATAGCAC
>NW_026714348.1:0-41469 GCF_029784015.1 Lycium ferocissimum
TACTTTCGTATATGTGTGTATATCTGTTCGCAATGTGTATTCCGGGCCGCCCTTCCCGACTATGATATGATAATTTTCGTGCGCGCGACCGCTTAAGATAATATTTGCTTTTAATTTGTTTGAGATGATTAATATGAAAGTTTGAGTTAGATAAAAATATGACGAGTTAGTATGTACGTCTGTTTGGGGTGTCCAAGTAGGACATCGGGCCGCGGCTACCTGAGTGGGTCGTGACAATATGATTCTGTTTGTCAATGCAGAGGTCTATGGACATGTATGTGGGTTATGCTTATTAAATATGTGTGTGTTTGTATGTTATATGTTCCGGCGATCCCATTCGCCGTGGGCAGCCTTGTCAGCTTGCATTTGTATATGTTTTGGGCCGTTGCGCCATTTGATAGCCTTTAAGACGGCTTCGATATATATATGTTTGTGTTTGACATGTGTTTGAGACAGCTTTTTGAGATAATTTGAGACAAATACCGATATTTGTATACGCATAAGCTATTCGTTTGTGATTCGGATTTACGATCGTGTTTGGGTGCCCAGCGCTCGGGCACTAGTCACTGCCTACGGGGTTGGGTCGTGACATTGATATCCATTGACGTTGTGTAGATCTTGGGGAGCCCGAGACGTAGGTTGGGATTAGCTTGAGTTGGATTAGCTTGGAGAGTGGACGAGGTATGTAAAGCTCAACCCTTCCTTCTTTTTGGCATGCCTTAGTACAAATAGGCTATGACACGAGCCTCGAGAAAATTCTATTCTCGCAATCCGAGCATGTCTATGATTCTTATTTGTTTCTTGGTATTCGTATGCTTGATGTGATGAAATATTGGCCCTTATGTCTTTGGAATAATCGATTTCCAAATGTTGCATAAAAAGTTTTGTTTATAAAGAGTTCCGTAACTACGAACGACCGTAACTTTCACAAAAAGGCTCGGATTGCTTCGATATATTCGTAGGAGATTTTATGGCATATGATGAGTATGTTTTCCATAGGAGGGCCCGGCTCGGGTCGACACCCGTATGTGGGTCCCGCGACTTTCTTTTATGTAACTCTGATACTTTTGAAAGAATTTGGTATGGCTATTATCCCGATTTCCAAGTATGGTCATTTGACTTATCTTTTGAGTCTATGATAATGATTTTATACATATGGTTACTCACGACTCTGCTCGTGCATTTCGTTGTATCTTTCGCCGAGTCCCGGGCGGTTATGTTGTCGTGCGCACTATGTTATACTCCGGTGTTATGTCTGTGTTATGGTTCACCGAGCCCCTCGCGTAGGGCCGGGTTCCGCTTATATTTGGTGTTTTGTTATCGTGTTATGGCGTTATGATGTGTTATGATGTGACGGGGATATGGAGATTTGAAACTTTCGGTGTTATGCTTTGTGTTATGGGGCCATCGACGGCGACCATATTTTCTGAGCCCTATGCATGATTTGTATTTTGAAAGTAAACATTTTGGTATTTTGGATATGCACTTACTTTCTGTACTTCTATTTCGATTATGACACAGATTTGTTTACTATATCTTCTGCTTTGCATACTCAGTACATATTTCGTACTGACCCCTTTCTTCGGGGGCTGCGTTTCATGCCCGCAGTACGTACGATTGCTCGTGATCCGCCGCCCAGGACACCTATTCGTCGTTTGGAGTGCTCCTTTATTCCGGAGCCCACATTTTGGTATATATTTGTTCGTTGCATATGTATTTATTTGTTCGTGGGTACGGTGGGGCCCCGTCCCATCATATGATTCTCGTTGTTCGGGCGAGAGGTCCGTAGACGCATACGTGGGTGTGTGCCTATTCGCAGTGTGTGTTCGTATGTTACATGATCTGGGCGATCCCATTCGCCGTGGCAGCCTTGTCGGCTTGCATCTGTATATATTTTGGGCCGTTGCGCCATTTGATAGCCTCGCGGCTTCTGTGATATGCATATGTTTGTGTTTGAGACAGTTTGAGATAATTTGAGACAACGTCTGATATTTGTGTGCGCATAAGCCATATGTATGTGATTCGGATTAATGAATGTGTTTGGGTGCCCAGCTCGGGCACTAGTCACGGTCTACGGGGTTGGGTCGTGACAGTTATGTTGTGTTATGGTTAACCGATTCAGAGGGCCGGGGACCCTATATATTTTAGTATTATGCTGTGTTATGGCGTTATGATGTGTTATGGAGATATGTCGGGTTACGGAGATATGAAACCTTCTGGTGTTATGCTATGTTATGGCGCCAATGATGGGCGGGTGACCATATTCCCTGAGCCCTATGCATGATTTGTGCTTTAAAAGTAAACGTTTTGGTATTTTGGATATTATACTTATTTTCTGTACTTCTGTTTCGATTATGATTCTGTTTACTGTATTTCTTGCTTTACATACTCAAGACATATTCCGCATCGACCCCTTTCTTCGGGGGCCGCGTTTCATGCCCGCGGTACGTACGCCCATTTCGGTGATTCGCCACCTAGGACACCTATTCTCGCTATTTGGAGTGCCCCCTTTGTTCCGGAGCCTATATTTTGGTATATACTCTTCCGTTGCATATGTATATATTTATTCAGGGGTACGGCGGGGCCCTGTCCCGTCATATGATTCTGCTGTTCTTCGTAGAGGTCTGTAGACATCTATGTGGGTTGTGCATATTACTGTTCAGTTATGCTTGTATGATTTGTCCTCTGGGTGGTCCCATTCGCCGTGGCAGCCTTGTCGGGTCACGTTTGTATATATTTTGGGACGCTATGCTTTATGATAGCCTTGTTGGCTTCTGCGATAGATATGCTTGTCCATGCGACAATTTGGAGACTACGTATGATCTTTGTATATGTATAAGTCATTTGTATGCCGATTTTGGTTAATAAATGTGTACGGGTGCCCAGCTCGGGCACTAGTCGCGGCCTACGGGGTTGGGTCGTGACACTCGGTATTGTCTGTACCCGACCTTGACAAGGATCGGTGTTGTCCATACCCAACTGCAGTGGTGCTGTTATATCCCGCATTTCGTACGTCGGGATATTCCGGGTAAATTGCGAGAAGTTATGAACAAGGCTATTTTCCGATTTTGTTTTAATGCACAAAGTCGCTTATGATTTCATTGGATGGAAATATTAAGAAAAATTTGGGGTTAAAAGTGAAATTATGGAAACTAATATTTCATGAAATATGGGACCAAAAATGAATTATGGAAAGTTAGACATTTCATGAAAATTTGGGGCCAAAAGTGAAGTTTTGGAAATTTTAATTCATGAAAAAATGACCATGTGGCCATGCACATGACTTGTGGGCCATAGGCCACATGTATGAGGTATATAGGTAATATTAGATGACTTATTAAGTCATCTTCACCATTTCATCTCCTAGAAATTTCAATAAACATGGAAAAAAAAAGAGGAGAAAATAGCCAAGGGCTGGCCGAAACTTGCCCCTCAATTTTGATCATGGAAAATTCTTTTCTTCTAGTTTTTCTACCAATTGGAAGGCCCTCGTTAACGTGGAGTAGTTGTTGGAACAAGAAAACCGCTCGTTGTCGCAATTCACCAACCTTGGCCGTGTGAAGAACATGAATGGAGAAGGTAAGATTTAATCATCTTTACATGTTTAATAGGTGGTTGTGCATGTTGTGATATGTAAAAATGAATGGAATTCATGAAATTATGTGTGTTGAAGATGAGCCGTGCATGTGTTGGACTTGGCCGTGTGTGTGTGTTGTTGTGTAGGAGAGATGAACCAATTGTATTTAGCATGTTTGGGTGTTGTTGTAATGTGTAGAAATGGATGAAAACCATGAAATTGGTATGTTGTTGTTGTGGCCGAAAATGGGCTGATTTGGTGTAGGCATGTGGGACTAGTGTGATGTAGTATTTTGGTTGTCGTCGTTGTGAATTCTATGATGCAAAATGAAGTTTTAATGATTCAAGTTAAGGTTATAATTGTGTGGGCTGAATTGGAAGATAATGTGATCTTGATATGGTTTCTTGAATTTATGAAAATGAAGTTGTAAACGCATGTATTGTTGACATAATTTACGAATGTGGAAGAAAGAAAGGTGTTGGTAATGTTCTTGTTGAATTGAAATGGTTTCGGGTGAGAAGCATGTATTGGATTGGCTTGTTTGAATATTTTACGGATTGTTTAAAGCGTTCTTGCATTTTGTGTGAATGGTTTCGGATTGGTTCTTGAACATGTAATCGTCGATGTTGGTTTGAATATATGTAGTTGAAATGAATATAAATGGATGTCGTCGAATTATGTAGAAAGGAGTTATTAATGTTAGAATTGTATTCGAAATTAATTATTGATGTCGTTGATATGGTTGTTGGTATTCTTGTCGAAGATTTGGCCGAGTTGAATTCTCGGGGTTGATGAACTTATAGGGGAAATGCTGCCCAAATTTCTGTAGATAAAATGATGATTTGGAATTGGATCCTTCGGTGCTTATGACTAATGGTTGATGCTTAATGACGTTGTTGTAGATTTCGAGATGTCGAGACGTAAGTTTGGACTAGCTTAGGAAGAGGACAAGGTATGTAGAGCCCACTCTTTCTTTCTTTTGGCATGTCGTAGTTGAAAAGTAAGTTATGACACGCGTCTCGAGGTAACTCTATTCTTGCGGTCCGAGCATGTTTATGGTCCTTATTTGTTTCTTGATATCCGTATTCTTAATGTAATCGAATTATGGTTCTTATGTCTTTTGCATGATTAAATTTCAAAAGTTGCATAAAAGTTTTGTTTTCAAAAAGAATTTTGTTCCTAAACGATTCCAAAACTATGAACGTCCGTAACTTTCACAGAAAGGCTCGGATCGCTTCGATTTGTTCGTAGAATGTTCTAAAGTGAATAATGTTCGTAACCTTCCGAGGCGGACTCGGATTGGTTTGGCATATGACTATGATCCCTATGGTTTTGTTAATACGTTTACGATATATGCTATGTTTCCGAATAACGTCCGAAATGATATTTGATATAACTATTGTCCGACTTTTAAATGACATTCCGTTTAGACTACTTCATTGAGTCTGTTATGATGATTTATGTGCATATGGTTTCTCACTACTCTACTCGTGCGAAGCTCAATATGTCTTTCACTGAGACCCGGGCCAGGACACGCATTCGTGCACATTCCGCTGTATTATTCACTGAGTCCCTCACTAGAGGGCCGGGACACGCTATATATATATATGGATGTGATGATGTGATGATATGGGGATGGCGGCCAGGATGGCATATCGAGTCCCTTGCTAGCGGGGCCGGGACACGCTATTCACCGAGTCCCTCACTAGAGGGCCGGGTACGGTATACATATATATATATATATATATATATATATATATATATATATATATATATATATATATATATATATATATATATATATATATATATATATGTATGTATGTATATGCATGCATGATGAAGATATGATTTTACTTACCGCGTCCCTCGTCAGAGGGCCGGGGCACGTTATATGTATATGTATATGATGATTTTATCTACCAAGTCCCTCACTAGAGGGCCGGGACACGCTATATGTATACATGATGATTATATGATTTTGATATGCATGATAAATCTTTTCGAAGGCAAGTCTTATGATTTTCTATACTCTTTACTTCAGTATGATCCCGCTTATTGTATTTCATGCTTTACATGCTCGACATATTAAAATCGACCCCTTTCTTCGGGGTGCGTTTCATGCCGCGCGTGTACACCCGGATGAGTCGAAGATATTAGTAGAAGATGTTCCAGCGGGATTGGCGATCTCCATTCTCTCCGGAGTGCTGCCGAGTCACGACATTATGTTATGGTATCTGGAGTTCTGTTAGAGACTTTGCAGACAGTGTCGTGGGTATAAGATGTCGGTTATTGAAGCGGCTATGTAAGCCGATGTGTTATTACGCATTGTATTATAAGTTCTACATGTTACAGATTTTTCTTGATTCGAGAAAGATAAAAAGCATATTATTCTTCCAAAAACTTTCGTTATGTGTTTGCGTCATGATTTGAAAGCCAGCGTGTCACACCCCGACTTTACTAGGGTGTGATGGGCACCCGACCCCATCTTCGGAGCCGAGCGAACCCGCTAACTCTTATTACACATATGAACTTATGAACTAGTAAGAAATGAATACATAGATTTTTTTATTTTTTTTTTATAAATAGAATCTGACATCATCTAAAACTCGTGACACGAAACATAATAACATATCGGCTGCTGGAGCCGCTTACACATGACAACCCAATACCCACGACTCTGTCTGCAAAGTCTCTAACTCCGAACAAAACATCATGGCACATATATACTCTGACTCGGCAGCACTCCAGGACAAGTGGAGCCTACCAACTCCGCTGGACACCTTCTATGCTAACTTCAGCTCATCTGGGTGTACCTGCGCGGCATGAAACGCAGCCCCCGAAGAAGAGGGGTCAGTACGAGCTATGTACTGAGCATGTAAGGCAGGAGTAGCAACATAGTAAGAGATATAAGCGTGAACAATAACGGGATATCATATCGTGAGATAAAGGAGTAACCTGTACATGTGAACAATAACTGCATGGAAACATAAAACATATCTTAGGATAGCAGAGTAACCTGTGCATCTGAGTGCCCCTGGGGGGCGGATGCCATGCATGCTAAGCTGTCTTTGAAAAACATTTCTTTCATATATATATAGAACATAGAATATATCATGTTGCCGAGGCGTCGGCAGCCGATCCATTTAACCATAAGTATATATATCCCGCGTCCGGGCATCCCGCGTCCGGGATGATATCAAGTCAAGTACGGATACATGTACCGTGTATACATCCCAGCGTCTATAGCGCTCTGCCCTTTTCCCCATCTTCCCCATATACATATATATACATATATATCATACCATAGCATGCGGGGAGCCCAAAGAAAAGCTATGACTCTATCGGAGTGACGTAAGGTCGATAACCTCCGATCGCAATATGGAACAACCATGGGCGCTTTGTCTCACCTTGAAGGAGCAATTTATATAAGGCGAGACTATCAATGGAGAATAACTTCATGGAAGAAAAACATATAACGAATCATCGTGCATCATTTCGTTTACTTTAAAACCTTTGAAAATAGTCATTATCCAAAAATAGCTTAACATTTCATATCGTCATATTCGTAGTAAGAGCATATCCTTGACATATTCGTCATATACTTTTTCTCATATCTGGCATCATCATTTTCATCATAGAACCATAGTCGTCGTTTTAGTCATTAAGACTTTCAATATTGTAAAACTTGGTTTTTGGAGAAAAATGAATATTTTGGAAAACATTTGTAAACTTTTAGGGAGGAAAATCATGTCTTGGAATCGAGGGATTAGTTAAAACAACTATTATTTAGTAGTCGGAGTGATGTCCAAAGGTTTCCTTAAATTATAGCACGGAAATAAACCAAGTGGAGCAATATGAGGAAATTAGGGAATAGTGGGCCCACCTCGAGTCAAATGAGGCGGCGTACACAATTTACGTATAATACGTTTCATGACATGACTTATGAGAGTTTTAGGGTAAGCGGATCCTATTCATGCAAGTTCTAGGTGTTTAGACAATTCTTTCAACTATTCATAAGCATTTAATTCAATTCGTTCGAATGAATAGTAGTCAAATTCAAGCTCGGATTTCTAGGATTAGAGTGGTCCCCGAGACACGTATTCAAGCCTATTACATCTAAGACATGCCAAAGGAAGAAGAATAAAGCCTTACATACCTCTTTCCGCTCCTTCTGCTACTCCAAATCCAAGTTGCAAATCCGCCAAAATCTACAAATTGGTCACATTTACCAAATGTTAACTTGAGCATCTAAAAGTAAATTCTCGAAATAACACTTGTCTACCAAAATTTCGGCAGCATTTCCCCTGTAAATGCGCCATCCCCGAGATTCTAACTCGGCCCAATTCAACAACAACAACCCGAGAATGGAACTCGGCCACAATATCAACAACAATGCCAACAATCTTACTAACAACATTCCGTTCATATACAATTCGATTCAATCAACATACTACTTCGCCCAACACCTTCCAATTCAATAAGAATAATAACAACACATTTCTTTCTTTCAAATTCATAAACTATATCACCAATTCACATGCTTGTAACGTTATTTCCATAAATTCAAGAAAGCATATTAAAAACACACTAAGCTCCAAATCAGCCCACACGGTTCTTAACTTCAACTTGGATCCTTATCCTTCATTTTTTCGTCATAGAATTCATAACGACGACAACTAAAATACTAAACGACATTAAGTCACTTCTTGCATACCAAACAACCCCCATTCACGGCCACACATCAACATCATCATTTCATGAAGTTTATTCATTTTCTACATATTACAACAACACACAAACATGTTAAATACAATTTATTCTTTACTCCAACACAACACACACTACACGGCCACACATGTGCACACACACGACTACACTCCAATTTCTATATTTTCATGCATTTCATTCATTTTCACCTACTACAAATGCATAAACACCCATACATTCGGCCAACATACATATTTTCCATGAATTTGCATCCACTTCTATACATTACGACAACCAACTTACTACATAAAATTAATCCATTATTTCTACACAAACAACTACTCCATTCGGCCATACCATGTACATACATACTTCATGAATTTCATTCATTTCCACATGCTACACACTCAACAATATGCATGGACCATCCATAACACAAGAGAAGGGATTAAACCTTACCTTTTTCCTTCAACTTCTTCACTTGACCAAGATGTGGGAACGATGAAACGAATACCCTTTCTTCCGAAACAACCATACCACATTGTAGAGGACCCTTAAATTGGTAGGAAAGCTAGAAGAAAATATTTTTTTGGCAAGTCTTTCATGGAGACAAAATTTGCAAGCCATGGCCGAATGCCATGGCTATTCTCTTTTTTTTTTTTCTTTCTTTCTTTCTCTCTTCAAGTCTCTTCATTTAAAATGATGAACTCTTCTTATATATATATATATATATATATTATATTATATATATATATATATATATATATATATATATATATTCCATCACTTTTCCATATTTGCATCTTAGTCCCTCAAGTATGGCCTCATGTCCCTTTTCTTCTCCTTCTAGAGTTTTCCACTTTTTTCTTGATTTTTCTTTTCTTTTCTTGAATTTCCTCACTTGGTCAAAGAAGACCAAGTGTCTTCCTTTGTACACTTTAGTCCATCTTTATTTACACCTTGCCCCCTTTTCTTTCTTTCCTAGAATTTTCTTCCCTTTTCTTGAAAATTAGTAAAGAAGGCCAAGTGTCTTCTTATGTAAGATTTGGCCCTTCAAGAATTCTCTTGAACCTTGTGAAATTACTATCTTGCCCCTAGCCTTCCACATTATTCCCATGACGCCACTTTGCGACTTTCCCTTTTTACCCTTTGTCTTTCACAACATTTCTATACTAGTAATATTCAAAAATAATGTTCATAACCCACTTGTACATTAAAATAATTTTTGGAACATAGTCTTGTCCTTAACTTCTCACCATTGTCTCGCAATATCCCAACGTATGAAATACAGGCTATAACACAGCGTGATTATGACTATTATGTGAGTCAGCGGGTTCGCTCGGCCCTAAATAAGAGTCGGGTGCCCATCACGCCCTAACAGAAATTAGGGTGTGACAGGTGCACACACAATAAATATCATACCCGGGCTTACAAGCCCGGTGTCACAACATAGCTATATACATATATGACATACATGAGTATCCAAAGGGAACATTACAACTCTATCGAGGTGACATAGAGTCGATAAGCCCCCGATTTCTATTATGGAATCACTATCATCATCATCATCATCATAACTATGAAGAGTTTTTATCTATAATATCTCAAGAATCTTAGAAGTCATGAGATTCTAGCATTTTCTAGGAATAGGACATTACGGATATCTTAGATGGATTCGCAATAGGGAAATCATGCCTTTGGAAAGAAAGGATTAGCCTTAACATACCTTTACGTCTTCTTAACTACTTAATGTTCTCCTCCCAAGCCCGCAAATCTATTGTTATATCCCGCAATTTCGTATATTCGAGAAATTTGAAATAATTGTGACAAGTTAAAGACAAGGCCATATTTTGATTTTGTTCAATATATAAGTTGTTCATGGAAAATATTGATGTGGAAATATGGAAGGAGGCCAAGGGAAAAAATTGGGAATTTTGGAAATTAGCTTCGGGGAGTTCTCAAAAAAAAAAAAAAGAGATGAAAGGCCCAAAATTTGGAGGGTGGCCGGCCATGGGTTGGCCCAAGCCCATGATAATTAGTCATGTGAGTAGTCACATGACTAATTAATATAAGAGGATGATTATGAGTGATCATCCATAGAAGTTTCAAGAGACCAAAAGAAGAGCAAAAATAAGAACAAAAAAAAAAGAGAGCAACGGCCAAGAGAAAGAGAGAAAAAAAAATTCCAAGCTCTTCAATCTTGATCCAAAGATTTGTTTCTTTATGAATTACTACTAAGTTCAAGATTCTCTACAAGGTGGTATAATTATTTTGGCAAGGAAGTGACTTTGGTGGCAAGTGGAAGAATTGAGAAAAGGTAAGAATTTCATGTTTTCTTTTATGTTATGGAAGAATTATAAATGTTGTGATAAGTGGAATTGAATGAACATCATGGAATTGGGGTGTGTGTAGTGTGAGCCGTGTATATGTGTGTGTGTGTATGTGTGGCCGTGTGGTGCCTCATGTGTAGGAGAATTGATTGAATTTGTTTAGTATGTTAATTGTGTTGTTATGGCCTTGTGAAGTAAATGGAAGGTTAATGGTTCTTGTTGTTATGGAAAATACATTGTAAGGTTGACGTAGGAAAATATGTAACCTTATGGTAGTTTATGTAATTATAAGAAATGAAGTGGTAAGATGCAAATGGTGATTTTTGTAAGTGAAATTGAAAGATAAAAATGTGTTGTGAATATTTATGTTGAAGATTGGAAGTTTAGGTGAATTATGGTTTTGGTGGAAAGATTGTATATTTTGTATATCGTGTGAATAGTTTGCGTAAATGATATGAAATGCTTCCAAATCGTATTGTAATGATCTTGATTAGTAATGAATGTGAAAACATTGAGATTGGTTTGGAAACGTGAGGTTGGAAATGAGAGTTATTGTACTATGTTGGAAAGAGAACTAGTTAGTCTATGTTGTGTTTTGTGGTGATCGTTATTGTTATTGGTTTGGTTGTTGATGTTTGGAGCCGAGTTAAATCTGGGATGTGGTATGTATAGGGGAGATGCTGCCCAAATTTTTGTAGAAAAGTATAAAGTTAAGATTCAAGTTCTAAAGGCTTGAAATTGCTAATTGGTAAACATGACCATTTGTAGATTTTGGAGCAAACGGGATTTGAGTTTAAGCGAGCATAAGGCGCCCATAAGGTATGTAAAGCCTACCTTTTCTTCATTTGGCATGTCCTAGTCATACTAGGCTAAGATCGAAACCTCGGGGATAATTCTGCTCTTAGAAATCTAAGTTTGATTTTGAGTACTATTCATTCGGTAGCATTTGAACTAAAATCTTTACATTTGGTTGAAAGAATGCTTAAACCTCCATAACTTCTGTAAATGTATCCGAATCGCTCCGAAACTCTCATAGATGACTTTAGGGATCCTAATGTTTGCAATTCATGTCCGCCGCCTCGACTTGACCTGAGGTGGGCCCGCAAGTCCCGAGAATTCCCTTATTAGATTTGTTTGTCTCATTTTCGTATGATATGAAAAGGAAACGTTTGCCTATGACTCTAAGGTCCGTTTGAAATGCCCTATAATGTTATTTGAACGTTCTTCATTATGAATGACACTAAATTTTTTCGAGAATAACCTACGATGTATTTTTCGTAAAATTGAAAACTTAAAAGTCCGCGACTGTTGTATATTAATTCCGACTAACTCGATACTCATTTTGAGCCTTCTGATCCTAATGTATATGTATATGAAATTATGTGTCGAGTCCTGAGTTTACTTTTAATATGCGTACGGTTTTGCACTACTCGGCTCGTGCCAATGATTATGACTTCACTCGCCGGTACCCGGCCGGTTTTGTGATCGTGCGCATTATGACATATTCGGCGGTATGATGTGTTACGGTTTCGAGACCTCGCCATAGGGTCCGATTCGTTTATGGTGTTATGATGTGATATGGCATCTGATACGCTCTGATGATATGACATGTATGATGTTATGATGTGTTCGGAGATGTACGGAGATTTGAAAACTTCTGGAGTATGATGTGTTGTGGCACCAGCGTCGGGGGTGACCACGTTCCTGAGCCCTATGCATGATTTTTGTTTTACTTGCATTTTGTACATTGGTTTTCCGCACAAAGTTTGATCCATCACCTCTGTATTTGTTTCTGTATATTCTGATCCCAGTCATGGTTTGGACTACTGTACCTTCTGCTTTACATACTCAGTACTTTTTCCGTACTGACCCCCTTTCTTCGGGGGCTGCGTTTCATGCCCGCAGGTACAGACGCTCGGTTGGGCGATCCTCCGGCTTAGGCTCCCTATTCTGCTATTCTGGAGTGCTCCCCTTGATCCGGAGCCCATATTTGGTATATGTCTTTTGTTATGCATACTCTGTACATTTGCTACTATTCGGGTACGGCGGGCCCCGTCCCGTCATATGTTTGTCCGTTTCGTATGTCCGCAGAGGCTCCGTAGTCATAGTTGTGGGTCATGGGTCATGTCCGTCCGTGTGTGATTATGATTTGCTTCCTTATGCGGCCCCGTATGCGACTATGGCCAATATGGCCCATAAATTTGTATATGTGTGTATATCCGGGCGATGTGCATTCCGCCGCCTTTGCTTTTGACGTGATGATTCTACACGGCGATCGCTTAGATAGCATTCGTTTCGATACTCGTACGATGTCTGCTCTCAATTTGTGGTATGAACAATATTTACTAAACCTGATTAAGCCTTAAAATGATGATCCGGTTCGTAAGCCTCGTTTGGGTGCCTAAGTAGGGCACCGATCCACGGCCCACGAGGGCCGGGTCGTGACAAAATGGTATCGAGCGGTTAGTCCTCGGAATGTCACCATGCCGTGTCTTGTAGAGTCTTGTTTATCGGTGTGTTGTGCACCACATCTATAAACGGAGGCTACAGGACATTTAGGATGTTTCCCTTTCTTTGGATCTTATATCGTGCGATAAAGCTGTAATGTTAGGATGGTTCCTCCCAATGAATTGTTGTGACTACCGCGAGGCTCCGAAAAGAGAGCGATTGCGTCAGTATTTTGGAAAAATTGTTTCTGATCCTTTTCCTGCAGGTGATTGTAGATTGACAAAGAATGAAGAGGACGGCTTCCGACGATGGGGATGGGGGTGCTAAGAAGGCCCCTAGGATATCACCAGGATCGAGTAAGCAGAGCCCCAGCTACTCGATTGAGACAGACCCTTCGGAGGATCCCACGGAGGACGGTTATGATACAGATCCGTCGGAGGACCCAGCTACAACTCCTCCAGAGTTTCTGACCCCTAGAGCAGAGGATTCTACGGAGGGTGGCTATGATACATATCCCTCGGAGGATCCGGCGATGACTCCTCCAGAGTTTCTTACCTCCAGAGAGGAGGATAGTTATGACACAGACCCATTGGAGCATTCTTCGGGGACAACAGAGGAGGAGACTTCGGGGATATGCCAATGCTCCGTGATGGAGCACCATGTCGACAAAGCCACTCGGGAGTGCTACGGACTACTCCTGTCCTTTGTCCTGGTCATCACTAAACCAAGAATCGCCTGGTTATCTATACTCCTCCGATTCAGATGCGGGTAATAGCGGGAGCCAGATAGGTGGGGGGCAGACAGATGAGGATGATGATGGACATACTTCTCACGGAAGCTCCCCGAGTGTCGACCCGAGATTGATCATTTATAAGTATATGAGTTTCCTAGAATTTCCTATGTGTGTGATTTTCAGAATATTATTCAATGACGTAACGGAAAATTTAAGAGGATTAAAGACCCCGGTTAAAACAAAGGGCGACCGAGGGGTCCCCGTCACCGATATAAATCTAGAAACCCTAGACGAAAGTGAATATGAAGATTCGGAAAGGAAAATATGGTAATTGTATGGTTTAGATTGGGGCGGGACCCACTACAAAAACTGTCCAAAAATTTACTAAGACCCCGATCTGCCCTAAATTGAGTGACAAAGGTCGTGTGGGGCAGTCGACGCAATTATATTAGCAATAACGCAACAAAACGCATGAAAGTTTCGAGGTTAAGCGTGCTGGAACCAGAGTAATTCTGGGATGGGTGACCTTGGGAAGGATATGAAATTTTCACAAGTGTAAGTATAAGAGATAAATGGGGATTTGGGGGTAACCTAACGGAAAAGGAATATGTGGAGTAGTCGATGTTCTTACGGGTGAGTCGTGCGACCGAAGTGGACTAAATGGGTGAGAAAAAAAAGTGCACTACCACTCGGGATTCGAACGAGAATTGAATGGTGGTTGGAAATGTTTGTAAGCGGGACGGTAGTAAACGTACATATACGTACATGTATGTGTATGATTGTCCTCTGGTGGCTATAATATATTGATTAAGGGACGAGTCCCAGCGACAAATGTGTGATAAACGAAAGGTATTACTAAACGGGACACATGAGACAAAGCGGAAGGTAGGGCACAAATGTTACCAAATGGACAGACCTTGATTACGCTACCAGCTAAGGTCGAAAAAGAAAATTTTAATGCTACGATATTTGGAAAGAAAGTGAGTGGGTAAAAGAACTTGGATGAGAATGTGGAAACATCGCGAACGGATGTGTGGTAACGGTACTTTTGCGGTAAGACAACGATTAGAGTGAGTAGTGAAACGTCGACAGGGAAATTTTCGTGAGTTCCTAAAGCATTAATGAAAGTGATCTGACTCTGACCATAATTCTGCGTGTCATACTTCTGCGCCCCTGATTTTGATGAGGCTCTATCAATTATGCCTTTGTCTTCTAAATCGATCACGTTTACGTCCGATATCTCGTACGTCCGACTCGATTACAAATCGTTCGATATATTTCTGTACGTCTAACTCTGATCACGGATCTGTCTGACATACTTCTATACGTCTGGCTCTGATTACAGGTCTGTTCGATATAGTTCAATACATTCGACTCTGATTATGAACCCATCCGATATGCCTCTGTGCGTCTGGCTCTAATTATGAATCTGTTTGATATAATGCGGGGTTACGATAACGTTGTAAGGAACCGAGAAGTGTGACAGGAGGTGAGGGATGTTGATGGCTGGACCGAAAAAGAGAGGACAATAACATTGTTAAATATAGAAGCAAGAGATATCGGGATAGAAAAGAGGAATTAGGAAGGTGAATGCCCTCATAAGTGATCCGAGTAAATACGGGTATGTAGTTGGCAAAAGGACCTCCCCGAATTACTGTGATATACTCCGAGGTTAATTTAACATTCGAGGACGAATGTTCTAAAGGGGGGGAGGATGTTATATCCCACAATTTCGCATATTCGAGAAATTTGAAATAATTGTGACAAGTTAAAGACAAGGCCATATTTTGATTTTGTTCAATATATAAGTTGTTCATGGAAAATATTGATGTGGAAATATGGAAAGAGGCCAAGGGAAAAATTGGGAATTTTGGAAATTAGCTTCGGGGAGTTCAAAAAAAAAAAAAGAGATGAAAGGCCCAAAATTTGGAGGGTGGCCGGCCATGGGTTGGCCCAAGCCCATGATAATTAGTCATGTGAGTAGTCACATGACTAATTAATATAAGAGGATGATTATGAGTGATCATCCATAGAAGTTCCAAGAGACCAAAAGAAGAGCAAAAATAAGAACAAAAAAAAAAAAAGAGCAACGGCCAAGAGAAAGAGAGAAAAAAAAATTCCAAGCTCTTCAATCTTGATCCAAAGATTTGTTTCTTTATGAATTACTACTAAGTTCAAGATTCTCTACAAGGTGGTATAATTATTTTGGCAAGGAAGTGACTTTGGTGGCAAGTGGAAGAATTGAGAAAAGGTAAGAATTTCATGTTTTCTTTTATGTTATGGAAGAATTATAAATGTTGGATAAGTGGAATTGAATGAACATCATGGAATTGGGGTGTGTGTGTGTGCCGTGTATGTGTGTGTGTGTGTATGTGTGGTGTGTGGTGCCTCATGTGTAGGAGAATTGATTGAATTTGTTTAGTATGTTAATTGTGTTGTTATGGCCTTGTGAAGTAAATGGAAGGTTAATGGTTCTTGTTGTTATGGAAAATATATTGTAAGGTTGACGTATGAAAATATGTAACCTTATGGTAGTTTATGTAATTATAAGAAATGAAGTGGTAAGATGCAAATGGTGATTTTTGTAAGTGAAATTGAAAGATAAAAATGTGTTGTGAATATTTATGTTGAAGATTGGAAGTTTAGGTGAATTATGGTTTTGGTGGAAAGATTGTATATTTTGTATATCGTGTGAATAGTTTGCAGAAATGATATGAAATGCTTCCAAATCGTATTGTAATGATCTTGATTAGTAATGAATATGAAAACATTGAGATTGGTTTGGAAACGTGAGGTTGGAAATGAGAGTTATTGTACTATGTTGGAAAGAGGACTAGTTAGTCTATGTTGTGTTTTGTGGTGATCGTTATTGTTATTGGTTTGGTTGTTGATGTTTGGAGCCGAGTTAAATCTCGGGGATGTGGTATGTATAGGGGAGATGCTGCCCAAATTTTTGTAGAAAAGTATAAAGTTAAGATTCAAGTTCTAAAGGCTTGAAATTGCTAATTGGTAAACATGACCATTTGTAGATTTTGGAGCAAACGGGATTTGAGTTTAAGCGAGCATAAGGCGCCCATAAGGTATGTAAAGCCTACCTTTTCTTCATTTGGCATGTCCTAGTCATACTAGGCTAAGATCGGAACCTCGGGGATAATTCTGCTCTTGGAAATCTAAGTTTGATTTTGAGTACTATTCATTCAGCGCATTTGAACTAAAATCTTTGCATTTGGTTGAAAGAATGCTTAAACCTCCATAACTTCTGTAAATGTATCCGAATCGCTCCGAAACTCTCATAGATGACTTTAGGGATCCTAATGTTTGCAATTCATGTCCGCCGCCTCGACTTGACCTGAGGTGGGCCGCAAGTCCCGAGAATTCCCTTATTAGATTTGTTTGTCTCATTTTCGTATGATATGAAAAGGAAACGTTTGCCTATGACTCTAAGGTCCGTTTGAAATGCCCTATAATGTTATTTGAACGTTCTTCATTATGAATATTACTAAATTTTCCGAGAATAACCTACGATGTATTTTTTGAAAAAAAATTGATAACTTAAAAGTCGGCGACTTTTGTATATTAATTCCGATTAACTCGATACTCATTTTGAGCCTTCTGATCCTAATGTATATGTATATGAAATTATGTGTCGAGTCCTGGAGTTTACTTTTAATATGCATACGGTTTCTGCACTACTCTGCTCGTGCCAATGATTATGACTTCACTCGCCGGTACCCGGGCCGGTTTTGTGATCGTGCGCATTATGACATATTCGGCAGTATGATGTGTTACGGTTTCCGAGACCTCGCCATAGGGCCGGTTACCGTTTATGGTGTTATGATGTGATATGGCTACGCTCTGATGATATGACATGTATGATGTTATGATGTATTCGGAGATGTACGGAGATTTGAAAATTTCTGGAGTATGATGTGTTGTGGCACCAGCGTCAGGGGTGACCACGTTCCTGAGCCCTATGCATGATTTTTGTTTTACTTGCATTTTGTACATTGGTTTTCCGTACAGGTTTGATCCGCTACCTCTGTATTTGTTTCTGTATATTCTGATCCCAGTCATGGTTTGGACTACTGTACCTTCTGCTTTACATACTCAGTACTTTTTCCGTACTGACCCCCTTTCTTCGGGGGCTGCGTTTCATGCCTGCAGGTACAGACGCTCGGTTGGGCGATCCTCCGGCTTAGGCTCCCGATTCTGCTATTTGGAGCTCTCCCCTTGATCCGGAGCCCATATTTGGCATAAGTCTTTTGTTATGCATACTCCGCATTACTTGCTACTATTCGGATACGGCGGGGCCTGTCCCGTCATACGTTTGTCTACGTTTCCGTATGTACGCAGAGGCCGTAGTCATAGTTGTGGGTCATGGGTCATGTCTGTGTGTGATAATGATTTGCTTCCTTATGCGGCCACGTATGCAACTATGGCCAATATGGCCCATATATTTGTATATGTGTGTACATCTATGCGATGTGCATTCCGCCAGCTTTGCTTTTGATGTGATGATTCTGCACGGGCGACCGCTTAGGATACCATTCGTTTCAGTACCTGTACGATGTCTGCTATCAGTTTGCGGTATGAACAATATTTACTAAACCTGATTAAGCCTTAAAATGATGATCTGGTTCATAAGCCTGTTTGGGTGCCTAAGTAGGGCACCAGTCACGGCCCACGGGGCTGGGTCGTGACATCTATATTCAGGAGGATGCATACTAAGGTTAAGTCTTGAAAACACTCTTAAGTCTAAACTAGTGTAATTAACGAGCTTAATGAAATTTGGGCAGTATTTCCCCTATTTTATCGGCTTCCACCATATTACAAAACAACTCCCAAACAACAACAATAACATCTATAATATCATAATCAAGAAGTTATATTCAATTTAATCTCAAATTCATCCAAAATCCCTTTTCAAGTTCATCTCATAGTCATCTTCTTCACTTCAACACTTTATGACTTCTCCTCTATGATTATTTCCTCTCCAATACTTGCTAAACCTTTAAACCAACTCAATCATAATAATAAGATGTAGAACATACCTTCTAATAGAAGAATTTCACCTTACTCAACTCTTTCCAAAGATCAAGTTCATCACAACCTTGAAGAGAGACAAGAACAATCATCTTCCATGGATTTATCTTGAGGTTTTGATGTTTGATCTTCTCTCTTGATGGTATGGAAAGGTTTTAGAAGGTTGGATAACTCTCAAGAACTCTATAGAAATATGGGGAAATAAGTGTGGAAAGTTAATGTGAAAAATAGGGTCTTTTGGTATTCAAAAAGGTTTTAAAATCGTCCACCGACTTGAGTTTGCGGCTGAGATGCGGCCTAGCATACTCAGTATGCGGCCGCATCTCACTCAGCATAGTGAAGATGGGGCTGAGGTAGTGTGCACCTCAAAATGGGAGAGTTTGCGGCCAATATACGTGTCACGCCCCGAACTATGGCCTGGGTGTAACACGGCACTCGGTGCCTTACTGCATGTGACCAAGCGAACCACATGGCTTACTGAATCATCATGAGGCATAACAGGAGCGGAATTGTCACACCCCTACTTGATGGGGCGTGATGGGCACCCGACCCTTACTTAGGGCCGAGCGAACCCGCTGATCCTCGTGATACTCATAATCTTACTGGACTCTTAAATCATGAAATGAAGGCATAATGGAAGCTTTTCAAAGAACAACATGTTTTTCGTCTTTCTCAAATCAAGTAAAATCCGTAATCATACGAAATCTGTAACATAATACATAATGATACATCGGCTTGGCGTGCCGCTTACGAGACCGACATGCTATATACGTGACTCGTCGCAAAGTCTCTAACATAAACCAAGATACCATAACATAGATACTCGACTCGGCAGCACTCGGAAGGAAATGGAGCTCGCCAATCCTAATTTGGAACATCTTCTACTCATCTGTATACACCTGCGTGGCACGAAACGCAGCCCCCGAAGAAAGGGGGTCAGTACGGAATATGTACTGAGCATGTAAAGCATGAAGTATAGTAAACAGAATCGTACTGAAATAAGGAGTATAGAGAATTAGTACAGTAACCAGAAAACCACAAGGCTTGCCTTTGAAACATAAATCATGCATGTCAATATCATATCCAATTCATTATGGGACTTAGAAACATAAGTGAATAATCATCTTGTACATATGCATATATAACGTGTCCCGGCCCTCTAGTGAGGGACTCGGTAAATAAGATCATCATATCATCATATATATATACCGTACCCGGCCCTCTAGTGAGGGACTCGGTGAATAGAATCATCATATGCCATCCTGGCCGCCATCCCCATATCATCACATCATCATGTCATCATATCATCATATCATCATGTCATCATATCATCATGTCATCATATATATATATATCGTACCCGGCCCTCTAGTGAGGGACTCGATGAACAATGTAGTGAAACGGTGCACGAATACATACCCGGCCCGGGACTCGGTGAATAAAAGTATTAACGGCATGCACGAGCAGAGTAGTGAGAAACTATATGCATATAAATCATCTTTTAAGACTCAATAGATAAGTAGACAAATTAACGCTCGAGTATCAAACGATAGTCATGTTAAGTCCGTTCTAAATGCCATTAGGACTACGTTAAAGAGAGTCTTAGGGATCGTAGACATGTATCAAACCAATCCGAGCCCGCCCATGAAAGTTACGGACATTAATCATTATAGAATCTCTTACGAACGAATCAAGGCAATCCGAGACCATTTATGAAAGTTAGGGGCCTTATTCGACATAGAATCCTTTAGGAACAAAAACTCTTTATGCAACATTTACTATCCAATCGTACAAAAGACACAAGGACCATAGTTCGACTATATTAGGAATGCTAACACTGAGAAGTGAATAAGAATCGTAGCCATGCTCGGATCTTATGAATAAAGTTACCCCAAGGCTCGTATCATATCTTACTTACATCTAAGACATGCCAAAAGAAGGAAAGGGTAAGCTTTACATACATGTTCCACCTCTTATTAGCTACGCTTATTTATCCCAGCTCGTAAGCCTACACTTAAAAGGATTCACACTAACGTTAGACTACTCTATATTCTGCCGAAAATCGGGCAGCATCTCCCCTGTTTATATGCCTAGCCCAAAATTACGATTCAGCAACCAATCGACAACAACAATAATACCAACATCAACAAAACTATTATTCATACTAACATATTCCATAAACATCCCACACGACGTTTTTTTCAACATACAACAACAATACGCACTTTCTTCCATCCCAATCAAGGAGTATAATCTCATCAACACGCCAACAATGTTAGATACCATTTTTGTATGCATAAATCAGTCCATCCACACGGCCACAACACGTTCAAAACAGCTCACAAACACAACAACTACAATACAACACTCTATGACCTTTTCTCCATAACTAGTTTCATTTTTAAGGCTTGCTAGACCTTCAAATACTCTCAACATAAAAGATGGGATAAATAACATACCTTATACTTGAAAAAAACTCAGCCACATCAACCTTTTCCAACACTAAGCTTAAGTAGAAGTAAGAACAATCACCTTTCACGGACTAGTTTGGCGTAATCTTGTCAAATTCTTGATTTATCGGACTATAATTCTTGGGGGTGGTGTAGATAATTTTCTAGGACCCTTTGGAATGTTATTATGCTGAAAAGACGGGATTGATGGGGGTATTTATACCCCTCCTAGGTTGGTTTCACCGACCTTCTCACGTGGGGCCCGCGGAGCCATTTGGCAACTTAGGGTCTTGCTCTTAAAATGGCCATAACTCTTGATTCCGACATCGTGTGAGGTCCCACGATCTATGGTTGGAAATCTCTTTCAATTTTCTACAACTTTTTTTCTTAGTGTTTTTTCAAATTCCAAACTTATAATGCCGTTTTTTCCCCTCCAAGTCAAATCATCCGAAAACGTTTCCTTAAATCGTCCTTTTGGAGGGCTTATGTCCATATTTGGCTTATGGTTCCTTCTTAGGACTTGCTCAACTTTTCATGTACTACTTGTATCACTTATAATATATCCTTTACAAAATCCCGACATGTGGGCCCCTCCTTAACTCATGGTTTCGAGGGCTATCATCGAGTGATCATGTTAACCGATTTACTCCATACTGTTATACCTCGCATTTCGCACGTCGGAATATTTTAAGTTGGTTGCGAAGAATTATGGACAAGGTTATCTCTCGACGTTGTTTTACGACAAATGGTTTATGATTTTATGGAATGGAGTTATTAACAAAATTTGGGATTAGAAGTGGAATTTTGGAGAATTAGCAATTCATGAAAAAAAGAAATAATAAGGCCACATGTAGTGTGGGCCATGGTTACTTGGAAGATTAATATTTGTAGAAATGGATGACTTATTAAGTCATTTTCATCAAGTCATCTTTTGGAAATTCTAGAAATTTGAAGAAAGTTGGAGGGAAAAGAAAAGAAAAAGAATTGGAAAAATTTGGAGAAAATAGGGGCACATGACCGGCCATGTGCCCCAATATTACTATATATATATATGTGTATGTGGAAAAATTACAAGACAATTCTTCATTTAAACTCTAGAAAATTCAAGGCAAGAAGAGAGGAGAAAGAAGGAGAAGGGCGGTCGGCCATGGGGTGGCGAACTGCCTTCATGGTGGCCAGAATAATTGGTTCCTTCATGTTTTCCTACTAAGTTGAAGGTCCTCGTCGACGTGGAATGATTGTTGGAGCAAGAGAAACATTCTTCCTTGCCAAGCAAGCTTAGCCGAGCATCAAGAAAGCAAGAGGAAAAGGTATGATTCAATTCTCTTTTGCATGTTTTGTGGCTGCCTTGGATGTGTTATATTGCATGGAAATAGACAAAAATCATGAAGGGTTGTGTGTTGCAAGTGTGGCCGTGTGGTAGTGTAGTGTAGCCGTGTGTGTGTGTGGTTGTTGTAGGAGTGAAGGACCAATTGCATTCAACATGTTTGTGTGTTGTTGTAAGGTGTAGAAAATGAATAAACTTCATGAGATGATGATATTGAAGGTGCAGCCGTGAGGGGCTGTTTTGGAGGGAGTAGGATGAACAAATTTTATGTTGTGTTTTGGTAGTTGTTTGTTGTGGGTTATGTAGTAAAAATGAAGGTTGATGATCTAAATTGAAGTTAAAATGGTTGGGGGCTGAATTGGAAGTCAATATGATTCCTATGTAGATCTTACATTTATGCTAATGACCATGCTAATAAGTGAATGATTAATGTAGTTTATGAATTTGGAAGGTAGAAACGTGTTGTCGTTGTCCTTGTTGAACTTGGAAGGTTTCGGGTAGGTTGTATGAAAGAGGGGCTGATTTGAAGCTTAATGTGATTTCAATATGTTTTCTTGAATACATGGAAATGATGTTGTTAACATGATAAGAATTTGAAAGAAAGAAATGCATTGTTGTCGTATTCATTAATTTGGAAGGGTTCGGGTAAGATTGAATGTAGGTTTGGATATCCTGAACTACCTATCGATATTGTTATTATGATTGTTGGTTTGGGTGTTGTGATTTGGGCCGAGCCATAATTCTCGGGACGGTGTACTTACGGGGGATGTCTTTGAAATTCCGTGCAGAATATAAGTGAATGCGTTTGAAAGGTTAAGGCAAGTATTTGATAATGCAACCAATGAGTGGATGAATTCTCTTGCATGTAGGCCATCAAGTTTGGACGGATAAGCGTGGCAAGGAAGGCGCGGCCAAGGTATGTAAAGCTCACCTTTCTTTCTTTGGCATGTCTTAGTACGTTTAGGCTATGACTCGAGCCTTGGGGTAATTCCAATCTTAGAATCCGAGCTTAGGTATAGGTACTTTGTTCGTTCCTTAAAATCTATCTTTGATGGGACCAAAATAAGGTTTTCTTGTTTTCAAAAGATTTAGTTTTAAAAGTCTTATAAAGAATTTTGACTACAAAAGGTCCCAAACTTCAAACGTCCGTAACTTTTGCATACGAGCTCGGAACGCCCCCAAACATAATATGTATGTTTATAAGACATAACTTTCCCCTACCTACCCTAGTCGGGCTCGGACGGGGGTCGACACCCGTCCGTGGGGCCGCGACCTTTCTATGCCTATTCTGGACGACCTTCGGAAAAATGTAAGTTTCGTTCCATTTGGACTTTTGCATATGAATTTTCTTACTTACTTAATGATTTATGGTTATGATTTTATACTTATCTATGCTCACGACTCCGCTCGTGCATGGTTGTACCTCCTTCACCGAGTCCCGGGCCGGTTATGCTCGTGCGCAATATGATAAACTCCGGTGTGATCTTTGTGTTACGGTTCGCCGAGCTCCTCTCGCAGGCCGGGTTCCGTTTGGTGTGATCTTTGTGATATGGTGTGTACGGTCGGCTATGATGTGTTACGGGGATTTGTCGGGTTACGGAGATCCGAAATCTTCTCGGTGTGATCTTTGTGGCGTGGCGCCAACGACGGGCGGGCGACCACCGTTCTAAGAGCACGTGCATGATTTGCATTTTAATTACATATTTTGATACTTTGCATATTATGTCTATTTTACGTATTTCGTTCCTATGGTTCGGTATTTACGCTTTACATACTCGGTACATATTCCGTACCCCCCCCTTTTCTTCGGGGTGCGTTTCATGCCGCGGTACACCCGAGGTGAGCTAAAGGTATTAGCGACGGAAATGTTCCAGCGGGATTGGCGAGCTCCACTTGTTCCGGAGTGCTGCCGAGTCAGAGTTTATGCATATTGCGATATCCGAGTCATGTTAGAGACTTTGCAGACAGAGTCATGTGCATCTGATGTCAGTTGTGAGCGGCTCTATAAGCCGTCGTTTTGTTATATGTGATATTACAAATTTGTATGTTCGCAAGTTTGTATTTGATTTGGAATTATGTATTTATGTTTTGGCCATGGGCCCAATGTGAGTGCGTGTGTTATGATAGTCTGAGGGTTCGCTCGGCCCTGGATAAGGGTCGGGTGCCCATCACACCCTATCGGAAATTGGGGTGTGACAAAGTGGTATCGAACGGTACTTGTCCTAGGGGTTGTACGCAAAGTCGTGTCCGGTAGAGTCCTGTTTATGGTGTGAAGCGCGCCACATTTATAAACGGGAGGCTACGGGGCATCTAGGATGGTTACTCTTCTTTGGCATCTTAGATCGTCTTTGTAGAGCCAAGTTATAGGAAATTCCCGACCTTGGCCTTTGATTTCGACGAAGAACCGGCATCGACGGAAGAAAGCGCGCGACATCGGAAGGTTACAAAGCACGCGAGTAAGAAAAGGTATGATAGATGTATGTCGGGTAAAGTATTAAAGTACGATTGGAATGCAAGTCGAAGGTTAAAAAGGTAAAGTAAATAAGAAAATGTGATATGTGTGGTCGTGTGGAGCATATAAGGTTAATCGTATTATTTTTGTACCGTTTGTGATATTGGGAGCCCCGTGTGGCTATGATGCGATATGATGGGATATGCATATGTATATATGTTGATGGCCCCGTGAGGCACCTTTGTTGGTATTTCTTTGCGTGCGAGTTTTGGAATGGTAAGAAATACAGAGGGAACTCTGCCGAAATCCTTCTAGAAATAATACGAGAAGGAGAAACGAGTTGGAAAATATTTTGAAAAAGTCGGGCTAATAGTAGCGATAAAAGTCGGCTGAGCTGTAAAGTACAGCTGCCCTCTAGGAATAAGTTAACTGCGGAATGAGTGGCGAAATAGTAAACGAGACGTCGGTGGAAATATGGTAGTAAGGAAATTTAGAAGGACTTGTGCTACTAGGCAGTGATTTAGAAAGGACTGGTAGGGTTGGATAAAGTGATATGATTAAGACGAGGGTACGGAGGAAAAAAAAAAAGAATTGTGACGAATGGGAATGTGTTAACGGGATGCGACGTTTTAAGAAAGGCTATGAATTTGGCGGTGTCGTGAGGGCGATTTTGGGAATATGATAAAATTTCGATGTACTCAGATATTATGTGTACGAAAAGATCATGCGATGAAAAAGACATGTAATAAAGGTCGTACGAAAGCATTAAAGCGTCGCATTTCATCAAAGTTCCAAAGTTAAGCGTCTTTGCGAGAGCAATTCCGGGATGGGTGACCCACGGGAAGTTTTTACGAAAATCTTACGAATTCAGAGGTAAGGAGCGAATAAGAAATCAAGGTAGTCTAAGAGAGATTAGAGTATGTGGAGCGGCCAGAAACCTTGAAAGGACACGTAGGACGGTGTGAATCAGGTCGGCGAAGAGAAGGAGTCAGCGGAAAGAAAGGAATAAAAAGGAAACGAGACAACAGTGTGGTAATAGGCTATGATGTATGACTGAGGATACGAGTACCATAAGCGGTAGGATTGTGAGGACTAGGTTATAGAAAGGCAAGAAACAAGGCGGAATAAATGCTAGAAAATGACGGAGGTGACACGGATAAAATGTGAACGCATAGAACACATTTTGAAAATGAGAAAAGGACTATGTAAGAGTGGTATGTTCGTACGATCGGGAGGCGGTATAAGATTCCCCGTGTGCAGAAAAAGAAACAAGCATGAATGGATAATGGTATAAGTATACCCCAAAAAGGGGGGAAGCGGGTAAGAGAAATGCGAGAGAGGGAATAAGCACAACTAATACGATAGTGTGTTTGGTATGGACGTCCGGGCTACCATTGAGCCCCCTCACCGAAGTAAGCTAGTGAGATCGAAAAACCAACAATAAGTGTATAAGAGTTAGAATGGCGTTTGAGGCTGTGTGAGAAGTCTTACAAAAACCTCGAATGACGGGACACTAGAAAACGGACGGTGTATGAAGAAAAAGAGTATGACATGAGAGAGATAGCCTAAAAGATAGTGTGAAGGACAGCGACAGCTATAAAAAGGGAGCTCCCCCGAGACGTTTATGAGACCCCGTATGACTAGTCGAACATTCGAGGACGAATGTTCTAAAGGGGGGAAGAATGTTATATCTCGCATTTCGCACGTCGGAATATTTTTAAGTTGGTTGCAAAGAATTATGGACAAGGTTATCTCTCAACTTTGTTTTGCGACAAATGGTTTATGATTTTATGGAATGGAGCTATTAACAAAATTTGGGATTAGAAGTGGAATTTTGGAGAATTAGTAATTCATGAAAAAGAAATAATAAGGCCACATGTAGTGTGGGCCATGGTTACTTGGAAGATTAATATTTGTAGAAATGGATGACTTATTAAGTCATTTTCATCAAGTCATCTTTTGGAAATTCTAGAAATTTGAAGAAAGTTGGAGGGAAAAGAAAAGAAAAAGAATTGGAAAAATTTGGAGAAAAATAGGGGCACATGACCGGCCATGTGCCCCAATATTACTATATATATATATATGTGTATGTGGAAAAATTACAAGACAATTCTTCATTTAAACTCTAGAAAATTCAAGGCAAGAAGAGAGGAGAAAGAAGGAGAAGGGCAGTCGGCCATGGGCTGGCCGAACTGCTGCCTTCATGGTGGCCAAGAATAATTGGTTCCTTCATGTTTTCCTACTAAGTTGAAGGTCCTCGTCGACGTGGAATGATTGTTGGAGCAAGAGAAACATTCTTCCTTGCCAAGCAAGCTTAGCCGAGCATCAAGAAAGCAAGAGGAAAAGGTATGATTCAATTCTCTTTTGCATGTTTTGTGGCTGCCTTGGATGTGTTATATTGCATGGAAATAGACAAAAATCATGAAGGGTTGTGTGTTGCAAGTGTGGCCGTGTGGTAGTGTAGTGTAGCCGTGTGTGTGTGTGGTTGTTGTAGGAGTGAAGAACCAATTGCATTCAACATGTTTGTGTGTTGTTGTAAGGTGTAGAAAATGAATAAACTTCATGAGATGATGATGTTGAAGGTGCAGCCGTGAGGGGCTGTTTTGGAGGGAGTAGGATGAACAAATTTTATGTTGTGTTTTGGTAGTTGTTTGTTGCGGATTATGTAGTAAAAATGAAGGTTTGATGATCTAAATTGAAGTTAAAATGGTTGGGGGCTGAATTGGAAGTCAATATGATTCCTATGTAGATCTTACATTTATGCTAATGACCATGCTAATAAGTGAATGATTAATGTAGTTTATGAATTTGGAAGGTAGAAACGTGTTGTCGTTGTCCTTGTTGAACTTGGAAGGTTTCGGATAGTGTTGTATGAAAGAGGGGCTGATTTGAAGCTTAATGTGATTTCAATATGTTTTCTTGAATACATGGAAATGATGTTGTTAACATATGAGGTTGTCGACGTAGTTTATGAATTTGAAAGAAAGAAATGCATTGTTGTCGTATTCATTAATTTGGAAGGGTTCGGGTAAGATTGAATGTAGGTTTGGATATCCGAACTACCTATCGATATTGTTATTGTGATTGTTGGTTTGGGTGTTGTGATTTGGGCCGAGCCATAATTCTCGGGACGGTGTACTTACGGGGGGATGTCTTTGCCGAAATTCCGGCGGAGAATATAAGTGAATGCGTTTGAAAGGTTAAGGCAAGTATTTGATAATGAAACTAATGAGTGGATGAATTCTCTTGCATGTAGACCATCAAGTTTGGACGGATAAGCGTAGCAAGGAAGGCGCGGCCAAGGTATGTAAAGCTCACCTTTCTTTCTTTGGCATGTCTTAGTACTATTAGGCTATGACCCGAGCCTTGGGGTAATTCCAATCTTAGAATCCGAGCTTAGGTATGTACTTTGTTCGTTCCTTAAAATCTATCTTTGATGGGACCAAAATAAGGTTTTCTTGTTTTTAAAAGATTCAGTTTTAAAAAGTCTTGTAAAGAATTTTGACTACAAAAGGGTCCCGAACTTCAAACGTCCGTAACTTTTGCATACGAGCTCGGAACGCCCCCAAACATAATATGTATGTTTATAAGACATAACTTTCCCCTACCTACCCTAGTCGGGCTCGGGCGGGGGTCGACACCCGTCCGTGGGGCCGCGACCTTTCTATGCCTATTCTGGACGACCTTCGGAAAAATGTAAGTTTCGTTCCATTTGGACTTTTGCATATGAATTTTCTTACTTACTTAATGATTTATGGATTATGATTTTATACATATGTATGCTCACGACTCCGCTCGTGCTCATGGTTGTATCTCCTTCACCGAGTCCGGCCGGTTATGCTCGTGCGCAATATGATAAACTCCGGTGTGATGCTGTGTTACGGTTCGCCGAGCTCCTCTCCAGAGGGCCGGGTTCCGTTTGGTGTGATGCTGTGATATGGTGTGTACGGTCGGCTATGATGTGTTACGGGGATTTGTCGGGTTACGGAGATCTGAAATCTTCTGGTGTGATGCCGTGGCGTGGCGCCAACGACGGGCGGGCGACCACCGTTCTAAGAGCTTCGTGCATGATTTGCATTTTAATTACATATTTTGATACTTTGCATATTATGTCTATTTTCTCGTATTTTGTTCCTATGGTTCGTATTTACGCTTTACATACTCGGTACATATTCCGTGCGACCCCCTTTCTTCGAGGCGCGTTTCATGCCGCGCGGTACACCCGGGTGAGCTAAAGGTATTAGCAGGAAATGTTCCGGCGGGATTGGCGAGCTCCACTTGTTCCGAGTCTTTGCCGAGTCAGAGTTTATGCATATTGCGATATCCGAGTCATGTTAGAGACTTTGCAGACAGAGTCATATGCATCAGATGTCTGTTGTGAGCGGCTCTATAAGCCGTCATTTTGTGATATGTGATATTACAGATTTTGTACGTTCGCAAGTTTGTATTTGATTTGAAATTATGTATTTATGATTTGGCCATGGGCCCAATGTGAGTACGTGTGTTACGATAGTCTGAGGGTTCGCTCGGCCCTGGATAAGGGTCGGGTGCCCATCACACCCTATCGGAAATTGGGGTGTGACACATACACTCTCCAAATGTCATATATATGTTCTTATGCTCAGATAACATAATCTTCATCCACAATCCTTGTGTAACTCTGCTCTCTCCTGAGCTCATACTAAGCGTCCACGTCTTGATAACGCGAAATTTTTCAAGTGTGTAACATCCTTCCCCCTTAGAAACATTCGTCCTCGAATGTTAAGTTCTTAGGGATTTCTACAAAAATTTTACCGTAGTTTCCCAGTAATCGTACCACTATCATCCTATCACAACAACCCAAAACATATGATCACTCCACCGGCTATAACATCAACATCCATACTGGCCCACACACGACCAAGAAGTCGCCTTAGATAAAGCATTACATACCTGAGGGCTCTGTTTGCATATCCTTTGGGGAATTTGAAATAGATACGGGTACCTAGACTTCATTTCTTAACCTTTTTTTTTCCACTTCTTTACCCTCACGTACACGGTCAGAAATTGGATAGCACCTCGCTCTTGTTTTGTCTCAAGCAGTGTAGTCTTGACATGGTGTGCCTTGACTATTTATTATCCCGTAAGTATCTCTCTTTTTCTCTTTCCTTGTTTGCTTGCTAGTGACCCACTACTTTTCTCGTACATGGTGCCCTTTCTGCGTTTATCCTCTCGGTACCTTCTCGGCCTACTCTTTTTAATGTCGTCGGCCTTAGATATGTTCAACGCACCGACTCCTTATAGTTTATCGGACAGATTCATCGGTCCGCACATCCTTGTCACTATCTCTCCTACCCCTACACTCGTAAGTGTTTATTCAACACGACTTTATCGCTAGTAGGCATAATGGCTGTGTTCGTTAAGATATTCCTTCCAGTTCCTTTCCAAGACCATTTCCCTCGATCCAAAGTACGTATATACCTAATGATTCTTCACCCTTTTCTATCCTTTACAGCATAGTTACACTTATGGCAATTCATAATCCGAGTTCAATTGAATTTGTAACTTGCTACCTTTTTGAGCTCTTACAAGCTGTTTCTTTAACCTACATTTTGAATTCCTTTAAATCTCCCAATACAACTCAAAGCATAGGGCTACGACAATTCTTACTCCATTATGACTCCACCACTTATATGTATATCTAGCTCCACAACGATTACATGTACCATTATACCGACAGTCACTTCATCTGTCGTTATTCTTTATCGTATTTCCGGGGTAGCCTTTTGCAATTCTAGTCGGGCATAGCTTCATATTGATGGTTTATATACTCCATAGCACATGCTTTCATATTTAGTATAATTAGCGATCCATGAAATATCTTCTAATATCCGGTGAACTCTTTTATCTCCATTCATTGAGATCTTTCAAAAAATTTACGAACTACCAATCGTTGTTCCTTTTAACACAATTATTATCCTCTTTGGTGCAAAATTTCTCTTGTCGTCACCCCCGAGTGTCCTTTAGGTTCGTCATGCTCTCTATCATCCTTTGTGAATTTGACTCGAAAACCTTTCTTGCTCTTTTCATTGCCCTTAAGACATGTTGCTGCATATTTAGGTACGGCGCAAATTTACCCAATACGAGGGATTCAAATCATGGTCTAAAAATATCGTAGTTCCTCTTGGCTCAAGGTGCTCTCTTAAGTTCTCTTCCATACTCCTTCTCCGCATGTCTACCTCATGGTACCCGTATTGTCAATTCGTTTCTACTTCTTTCCATTACTGTTATATCCCGTATTTTGGTACATTGGGATAATCCGAGTTAGTCATGATAAGTTAAGAACAAGGTTGTAATTTCTTCCGATTTTGTTAAAAAGTGCATAAGTTGCATATTCATCTTTTCATTGGCATGGAGTGTTAAGGGTAAAATTGGAATAAGGAAAATTTGGGGTTAAAAGTGAATTATGGGAAGTTAGGCATTTCATGAAAATTAAGGGCTAGAAGTAAAATTTTGGAAACTAAATATTTCATGAAAATGGCCATATGTGGCCATGTGTGTGGTGTGGGTCCCTCCCACAAAAATTTGGCCAAATTTGATTAGTTAAATTTATGAGTGGCACATGTGTACACTTTATATTTGTTGGGGTTTTGTATATATATATAGAGGATGGATGATTAGCACATATTAGTCATCTTTTTCAATTCATGAAGGTTGGAGAAGCATGAAGAAAAAAAGGGGGCAACATATTCGGCCATAGTGGCTGAATTCATGCCCATGGAAATTGATCTCAAAAAAATTATTTTCTTCTATGTCTCTACTCATTGGAAGGTCCTAAACAACATGAAGTGGTTGTTGGAGCAAACAAATCCCTTGTTCATGCAATTCTCAACCCTAGTCAAGTTGAAGAACAAAGTGGAAAAGGGTAAGTTTAATCTTGTTTGTATATGTTATGGAGGATTTGTGCATGTGGTAGTGTGTGAAAAGAAATGAAATTCATGAAAGAATAGATGTTGATGTCTAGCCGTGCATGTATGATGTGTGTAGGAATGGTGAATTAATTGTATTTAGCATGTTTGGGTGTTGTTGTAATGTGTAAAAATGAATGAATGTCATGAAATTTATGTATGTGATGTGTGGCCGAAAATGGGCTGATTTGGCATAGACATGTTGAACTAAGTTTGTGTAGTATTTTGGTTGTTGTGGTTATGAATTATGTGGTGAGAATGAAGGTATTGAATGATTCAACTTAAAGTTGTGATTGTTGTGTTGTGGCCGTGTATATGCTATGTTGTGTAGAAGTGAAGAATCAATTCCCTTTAAGTATGTTTGGGATGTTGTGTTGTGGATTCTATGATGTAAATGAAAGTTTAATGGTTCAAATTGAAGTTATAGTCGTTTGTGGTTTGTTATGGAAGTTAATGTGAATTAAATGTAGTTTCTTGAATCTATGGAAATAATGTTGTAAACATGTGGATTATTGAAGTAGTGGATGAATTTGGAAGAAAGAAATGTATTGTTGTTGTTCTTATGGCATTTGGAAGTTTCGGGTAAGGTAGTATAATGGTTGAGTTGTTTTGAATATTGTGTGGATTGTGGGAAGCATTCTTGAATCTTATTTGAATGATCTCGGATTAGTGTTTGAATATGTGGGCGTCGATGTTGGTTTGAACGTATGTTGTCGAATTATATGGAAAAGAATTGCTAATATTAGAATGCGTTTTGAATTGGTTATTGATGTTGTTTATATGGTTATTGGTATTGTTGTTGAAGAATTGGCCGAGTTAAATTCTCGGGGTTGTTGAACTTATAGGGGAAATGCTGCCCAAATTTCTGTAAATAAAGTGATGGCTTGGGATTGGATTCTTAAGTGCTTATGGCTAATGTTAGGTACTTAATGTCCTTATTGTAGATTTTGAGCAGCCGAGACTTGAGTTTGGATTAGCTTAGGAAGCAAACGAGGTATGTAAAGCTTACCTTTCCTTCTTTTGGCATGTCTTAGATGTGGTTAAGCTATGATATGTTATGAGCTTCGGGGGTAATTCTATTCTTAAAGTCCGAGCATGTTACGATGCTTATTTGCTTCTTTATGTTGGCATCCTTATATGGTTAAGCTATGGTTTATATGTCTTTGTATGATTGGTTTTCAAATGTTGTATAAAAAGTTTTGTTTTCAAAAGAGTTTGGTAACTACGAACGTCCGTAACTTTCATAGATGGAACCGGATTGCTTTGATATGCTCCTAAATGATTCCATAACGTATAATGACTTAAATTTTCATAGGCGGGCTCGGATTGGGTTGACGCTCGTCCGTGGGTCCCGCGACTTTTCTATGTTTGATTTTAACGACCTATTTTTGAAAGAACTTAATACGACTTTCGTCCGACCCCGAGTATGATTACTTATTTATTTGTCCGATGAAATAAGGATTTTTATGTATATGATTTTGATACGTGACTATGGTTTCTGAAGTTCGGTTTGATATGTTCCCGCGTGATATTCGGAAGAAAATCTGATTTGACTATTATCTTGGTTTGTAAATAATAGTTCGCTTTGATTATGCTGTTGGGTCTTTGTAAGTGTTTTGTATTGCATATGAATTCCCACGATTCTGCTCGTGCATTCTGTTATTACCTCTTTCGCCGAGTCCCGGGCCGGTATGTTATCGTGCGCACTATGTGATATTCCGGAGCATGATGTGTCCGGTTCGCCGAGCTCCTCTGCTATTGGGCCGGGTACCGGGTATATGTGATATGTGATATTGACCGCTGGATATTTGACCGCGGTATGTCGAGTGATATTGACCGCTGGATATTTGACCGCGGTATGTCGAGTGATATTGACCGCTGGATATTTGACCGCGGTATGTCGGGTGATATTGACCGCGGTATGAAATCTTCTGGAGTATGAGGTGTTATGGCACCATCGACAGGAGGGGCGACCATGTTCTGTCCGCCGGGTCCCATTACGGACCGTATGTGGTATGTGATATGATAATATGATGACATGATGATATGTGATATGATATGTGATAATTTGACGATATGATTTTATTTACCGAGTCCCTCTCTAGAGGGCGGGTACGTATATATATATATTTGTTATATTATATATGGATCGGGCCGTACGTTCCTCGGCATTATCATATTATTTATGGATCAGGCCGTACGTTCCTCAGCATTCGATTAATGTCAGCTTATACGATATGTTGTATTTTCCGTATATATATGAGACATAAATGTTTTTCAAAAGAAAGTTAAGCATTTTGGCATTCTGATGGTTATATTTGTCTTTTGTACCGCTTATGTATGATTTGTACTTCGGATGCAAGCACTTTGGTTTTCGGGTTTTTATGCTCACTCTCTGTACCCCTTACTTAGGTTATGACTTCGTTTTCTGTATTTCATGCTTTGCATACTCAGTACATATTTCGTACTGACCCCCTTCTCTTCGAGGGCTGCGTTTCATGCCGCGGTACCCACGTATTTGAGTAGATGATGTTAGCGAAGAGGTTCCGGTGGATTGGCGAGCTCCATTTCCTGCGGAGTGCTTTCTGCCGAGTCCGAGTGCTTTTGTATGGTATCGGAAGTTATGGTAGAGACTTTGCGACGGTGTCGTGTGTATGAGATGTCGATTTTGTAAGTGGCTATGTAAGCCGATGTATCATTACGCTTATTGTTACGGTATTTGTCGATTACGGTGCTTTATCTGATTTGATAAGATGAAAGGCATGTTTGTTTTCTGAAAAATTTTCGTTATGTGCTTATGTCATGTTTTGCGGGCCCAGTATGATTGTGAGTATTACGAGAGTCTGCAGGTTCGTTCGGACCTAAATAAGGGTTGGGTGCCCATCACGCCCTATCGGAAATTAGGGTGTGACAAATTGGTATCAGAGCAGTTCGTCCTAGGGGTTGTCTGCAAAGTCGTGTCCAGTAGAGTCTTGTTTATGGTGTGAAGTGCGCCACACTTTTAAACAGGAGGCTACGGGGCATCTAGGGTGGTTACTCTTCGTTCACATCTGAGATCGTGCCATAGAGCCAAGTCATAGGGAATGAGACTTCCGATACTAACCTTTGGTTTCAGCAGAAGAATGACATTGACAGAAGAAAGTGATTGATGCTGTTGGAAGTTACTAAGCACGCAGGTAAGCAAAGGTATGAAAGATATATGTTGGGAAAGATACTGAAGTACAATTGAAATGTAAAGTTGAGGACTGAAAAAGGAAGTAGACAAGAAAGTGTGACACGCGTGGTCGTGCTGAGCACATAAGGTAAGTCCATTATTTTCAGACCATTATGGATATTGGGAGCCCTGTGCGGCTGTGATACGATACGATATGATATGATATGTATATATATATATTTTGGCCCTGTGAGGCATTGTTGGTATTTCCTGTGTACAGGTTTTGAGATAGTAAGAAATATAGAGGAAACTCTGCCGAAATTTTTCCAGAAATAAAAAGAGAATGAGATATGGGTCTGTGGTATGCTTTGAAAGGTCGTGTCAATAGTAAGGGTAAGATTTGGCCAACTTGCAAGTACGGCTGATTTTGAAAAATAAGTTAATGGCTGGATTGACGGTAATGGTAATCGGAGGTCGATACCGATATGGTAAAAAGAATTTGGAAAGGGTTTGTGATATTAAGAGATGATTTAGAAGAGGTTGGCCCAAAAAAAAAAAAAAAAAAGGGGGGGGGGGGTGTTAAGTTTGGAAAGTGTCAACATAATGATATTTGGGAAAGAAAGAAAGTGAGTAAATGAAAGGCAAGAGGATCAAAATGTCGAATAAAAGTGCGGCCTAAGTGAGGCTGGAAATACGGGAATAGGGCAAAATATAATCGGGTGATAGTATAACTATGCCCCTAAAGGGGGGAAGCGAGTGCGAGAGATGCAAGTGTAAGATAAAGAAATGACACGAGATAATGTGCCTAAAGTGTTACAAGTTGAGCAAAGGGAATTACAAGAAGGAAAAGTTTAAACAGAGATATATTGGACCTTATTGCATTATTCGTAAGGTAAGAGGAGATGGGAAAGAGATATGACTGGTAGAAGAGATTGCGTGCTATGATAATAAAGGAAACCCCCGAGATCCTCACAAGCCTCTATGCGATTAGTTGAACATTCGAGGACGAAAGTTCTAAAGGGGGGAAGGATGTTATATCCCGTATTTTGGTATATTGGGATAATCCGAGTTAGTCATGATAAGTTAAGGACAAGGTTGTAATTTCTTCCGATTTTGTTAAAAGTGCATAAGTTGCATATTCATCTTTTCATTGGCATGGAGTGTTAAGGGTAAAATTGGAATAAGGAAAATTTGGGGTTAAAAGTGAATTATGGGAAGTTAGGCATTTCATGAAAATAAAGGGCTAGAAGTGAAATTTTGGAAACTAAATATTTCATGAAAATGGCCATATGTGGCCATGTGTGTGGTGTGGGTCCCTCCCACAAAAATTTGGCCAAATTTGATTAGTTAAATTTATGAGTGGCACATGTGTACATGTCACACCCCGATCTTACTAGGGTGTGATGGGCACCCGACCCCATATTCAGAGCCGAGCGAACCCGCGGACTCTTATTACTCACATATTCTCTTTGGATTCTTAAATCAAATGAAAGTAATATACATAGTAAAATTTTCAAAATCTTTTGTCGTTTCTCAAATTAAACACAGTCTGTAAGCGTAAGGACTCTATAACATGATGTATAATAAAAACATATTGGCTAGTGGGGCCATTTTCAAACCGACACTCTAGACCCACGACTCTATCTCGCAAAGTCTCTAACTTCGAACAACCGCACACACATACTCGACTCGACGGGACTCCGAACAAATGGAGTCTACTAACTCCTGGAACGTCTTCTGTAATGGCTTCTACTCATCTGGTGTACCTGCGCGGCATGAAACGCAGCGCCCACAAAAAGGGGCGTCAGTACGAGCAATGTACTGAGTATGTAAGGCATGAACAAATAACGTAGTAAGGAGTATACATATGAATAATATCCATATAAAAACATAGAACATATCATGAGGAAGAAGAGTAACTTTGTACATGTGAATGCCACCTAGGGCGTATGCCATGCATGCTTATTCTTTCCTTTGAAAACATTTCTTTTCCGTGTACATGTGAAAATAGAACATGTCATAGCGCCGAACGACGTCGGCTCGCCCACATATGTCCCGCGTCCGGGCATCCCGCGTCCGGGATGGAGTTTCCACCGACCAGGTGGCAATGTGTCTATAGCGCAACATGTCTCCCTTTCCCCATGTCCCCCATATATACATATACATATGTCATATACATATATCATATAAGCATGCAGAGAGCCCAAAGAAAGCCATGTATCTATCGGAGTGACGTAAGGTCGGTAACCTCCGATGATGTTATGGAATAGCCATGGGCGTCGTGCCTCACCTTGAAGGGACAATTAATATAAGGCGAGACTAACAATGGAGAGTAACATCATGAGAAAACATGGAATAGGATCGTAAGGCATCGTTTCATATACTAGAGATCTTTAAAATAGTCATTATCCATAAGTAGAATTGAGAAATCAAGAAATAACTTAACATTCTCATCTCGTCATATCCATGGTAGGAACGTATCCTCGACATATTCGTCATAGATGTTTTCTCATATTTGTCATCATCGTTGTCATTATAAAATCATATTCGTCGTTTTAGTCATAAAAACTCTCAACCTCTTAAAACTTGGTTTTTGAAAAGTATGGACATTTGAAAAAAACAACTATGAACCTATTAGGAAAAGACTTATACCTTGGAGTCATAGGCTTCTAATTTTTGCAAGCAAGGAAGATATAAAAACATTTAAGACATTATAACGTGGGGGTCATGCCTTTTGAAGAAAAGAGACAAGCTTCACATACACGTGCCGCGCCTTACTAGATACGCTTGTCCAGACTTGTTAGTCTACATTCAAGAAAATTGATGCAACCATTAGATTCATTACTAAGCAAACTTGTCTTGATTTTTCAAATAAATTCTTATGATGCGAAATTTCGGCAAACATCTCCCCCCGTAAATACACCATCCCCGAGATCTTACTCGCCCAAATCATCAACAACAAACCCGAGAATGGAACTCGGCCAAACAAATAACAATGCTAGCAATTATTCTAGCAACACTTCAATATTCAATTCAATTCAATTTAATTCACAAAATATTCAAGCAACCCAATTAATACATACTTCCACCCGAAATCTCACAACACCACCAAAAGTCAACAACGCATTACTTCCTTCCAAATTTATGAGTTATATCGACAATCCATATCAACAACCATGCATTAACAACATTACTCATGCAATGTAAGAATTCAAGCTAATGCCGCATCGACTTCTTCAACATTCCGATAATGGTTATAACTTCACTTTAAGCCATCAAACCTTCATTTATCATTATGAAATTCACAATTCAACAACTAAAATATTAAATAGAGTCAATTCACTACAACTTGCCAAACCACCTATCATTCGGCCACAACAACCACATACATATTCTCATGAGTTTTTCATCCGTTTCTATACATTACGTTACAACGACAACAACAACCAACATGCTACATAAAATTAATCTATTCTTTTCTACACAACACAACCATGCACGGTCCAATACTACACACACACGGTTACTACCCAACATCTATACCTTCATGATTTTCACTCATTTTTACATACTACACTACCCACAACCATCCAACACTATACATATACGGCCACACACCAACACACATATTTTCATATATTTCGTCCATTTCTTCACTCTACAACATATAAAAACCATCCACAACATAAAAGAAGATGAAACCTTTCCTTTTTCCACCTAGTTCTTCAACTTTGCTAGAGTTGTGCCTTGCAAGAATGAATGGTTTTCTTGTTCCAACAACCACTCCATGTTAATTAGGGCCTTCAACTTGCTTGGAATACTAGAAGCAATAATTTTTTTCATGATCAACTTCATGAAGTCAATTCTCCATAGCCATGGCCGAGTGGCCCCTAATTTTTGCTTGGAGTTTTTCTTGAATTTTTCATGACAATTATGTCTTGCTTGGTAGGCTCTCTCTCTTATATATATAGTTCTTATAGGCATGTGAGGGGCACATGCCCTCTTCTTCCTTTTTCTAGAAATTTCTTCCTTTTTCTTGAAATTTCCTTAAATTAAAACAAGATGACCACTTGTCTTTTTATCAATTTTGGTCCATATAAGAGTGGGACCCACATATACACATACATACACATGGTCAAGCCTTGGCTTGGTCTAGAATTTTCAAGACAATTTTTGAGAAATTCCCATTTTGCCCTTAGCCTTCCATAATATTACCATGAACCTTTTAGTAAATATCCTTTTTACCCTTGGCCTTTTCCAACATTTCCATACTAATAATGTTCATAAATAATATTCACAACCCACTTGTACATTAAAATAATTTTGGAAATAGTCTTGCCTTTAACTCTCGCAATTATCCCGAATTATCCAAGCGTACGAAATACGGGTTATAACATCCTCCCCCTTAGAACATTCGTCCTCGAATGTTCAACCGATCTTATGGGGTCTCGTAGCACTTCGGGGTTCCTTTCATAGTTGTCCTTTCCTTCATGCTCACTCCTTAACTTTTACCCCATTTCCCTTATGGTCGAACTCCTCGGTCTTTACATGAGTCCTCATTCCGTGTCATAGGTTTCCTAATCCACTGCACCAACTTGTTCCTACTTCTTTCATGTATTCTCTTGATAGACCGATATGCCTTAAACCCCGGCTCCGTGCTACAATATGTTCTCCTCCTTTGGGGTTCCTTATATGCCATGTACGATCCTTTTGCGAAGTCTTCGTCTATACCTTATTCCTCGTCTTCCTTCCCAACTCGTGTCTAACATGTCGGAAACTTCTAATCCTAAGTTTTTCTTTTACTTTCTCGTCCTTGTCGTCCCTCTATCCATATTTCCATACCTTACTATTCACTATTCGTTTCTCCTTTGCTTCGCTCACTTACTCAAAAATTTCCTTAACTACACCTTCACGTTGCGTACCTTGTGCGTCCATCGCCGTCTTGCCCTTAGCATAGAATCCTTACAATTTTTACTTCCTTCATCCTTATTCATCGGGTCATTAACTATATTTATGATGCTATAACCGAGCGGTCTCCCATGCACGTTCCCTCAATTTATTCTCGTTTTCCGCTAAGATCAAATCCTTCGAGACTTCACATGAACTCTTATTCCACACCTTCAACTTCCACTCGACAATATCGACCCATTACCTTTATATACCTTTCAATACCGGTCTTACAACACCGCCACTAAACTTAGTCATTCCTTTCTTACTTCACATTTCCTTGTCACGGTTACTATTCTTTTAGCCTCACTTATCGCAATTAGTTCTCGAATCCCATACATTCCTCTCTTGTCTTCTTTTACCACACTCTATCCCCTTTTCACATGCTTATTTCGAGTCCTTTCCCCAATATCCTCGTGTTTTGCCGGTAGTTTTTCTCGAGAGCTTCACTTACTGAGGTTCCTTACCTTTCTCTTTCTTCCGTCACTTTGATCTCTTCATTTTCCATCTACTCACTCTCTTTCTTTTCCAAATATCGTTATACTAGAATTTCCAATCTCAACCTATAGTGAAATAATAACGTACTACTTTGCAACACTTGTACCATTTATTCTTGCGGTTACTCGATCTCGGTACCCTTGCTCGGTTGATGCTTTTTATATCGTAGCTTCGATTGCTGGGACTCACATGTCCACCGATACAATCATATCTGGGATATCCTACACCTTTATATATATATATATATATTACTATCAACTAACCCACAAAATATCTCCAACTACTGTTCAAGCCTACCCTAATTCCAAAGCCGCGACGCACTTCGTCTCTTCGCCGAGCAAGTCGCGCTCGTCCTACGCGTCTTCTTATGGTCTCCAACCATCCCATACGCTCTAGTTTCCCTTAGGCTACCCTAACTTCTCATTTGTCTCTTAGGTCCGAATATATCGAATTTCTCGCATACTTCTGTGGGGTCACCCATCATGTAATTCTCGTCACGACCCAAACCCCGTAAAGCTATGACTAGTGCTCCTAGCCGGACACTCGTATACACTTGTTATCTATAGTCATACACGCTAGCATGAACGAGCCGATATAAGTATAAGGGCAAAACATATGCAAGTCGAAGCTACTTATTTCCCGAAGAGTTACGACCTATAACGCTTAATATCATACCAAACCCCGGCAAAAGCCGTCATATATATATATATAGGGAACGTTCCAACAAAACATAAGCCGAGAAGGCTACCCATACACAAACTGTCATGACAAACATATATAGCTACGCGGCGACAAGGCCGCCATTACAATGGGTACGCCCGTACACAAGTCACAACCATATAACAAAACAACA
>NW_026714349.1:0-23516 GCF_029784015.1 Lycium ferocissimum
GGTTATTTTAATTATACATGTTATGTTTCGCTTTACATACTCGGTACATCTTAACATCGACCCCCTTGCTTCGCGGGGCGTGTTACATGCCCACGGGTACGGACGCATCGGCATAGGATATCGGGCACGTCGACGAGCTCCCTTTTGATCCGGAGCCGATATTTTGGTATCTATTTTCGTTGTTCATATGTTACGTATATATATGACTATTTGGGTACGGCGGGAATACTGTCCCGTCTTCCGATTCTCGTTCGTATGTTAGGTGCGTGCACATATCTCGCGAGGGTGTGGGTTATCGTGCAGGTAAGTATGTGTGATATGCGACTCTGTCTGTTATGATAGCCTCGACGGCTTATATACAGATTATGTATGTATATATACGTATGCTTATGCATGTTCGTGCGACGTATGTTATATCTGTATGGACTTATGTATGCCTGAGCGGATTAGCCATTTGGTATGTCGGACTTGTTAGGTAGGTACGTATGGGTGTCCAAGTAGGACACCAGTCACGGCCCACGGAGTTGGGTCGTGACAAAAGTGGTATCAGAATTTCGGAAATTTTAAGTTTGCCCTTAGGCCTTCTCCAATATTCTAGCATCCAAACTTCCATAACCGGCATACACATACTAAGAAAATTTCAAACATAGCCTCCTTTCTCATAATTCACAATTACTTCGATTTTTTCCATTATGCAAAAAGACGGGATGTAACAGATATACCTTGGGCTAAGCTTCCCTTTTCTACCGAATCTCATGACGCTCTTCATGGGTGACACTTTTAAGAATACCCAGTCACCCACTTGAAACTCCAAAGGTCGACGGCGATTATCTGCATAAGATTTCTGTCGACTTTGAGCCACCAACAATCGCTCCCGGATGAGCTTTACTTTATCCACCGCGTCCGGATCACATCGGGCCGATTAATTTAGTCTCGCCGACATCGAACCGACCGATAGGGGATCCGCATTTCCTACCATATAAAGCCTCGTACGGCGCCATCCGTATACTAGAATGGTAGGCATTGTAAGCAAATTCAACAAGTGGCAAATGATCATCCGGCCTACCTCTCAAGTCAATAGCACAAAGCTCGCAAAGACATCTTCCAACGTCCGGATAGTGCGTTCGGCGTCCATCCGACCGGCGGTGAAACGCCGTACTAAGGCTTACCTGAGTCCCCAGTCCCTCTTGGAATGATCTCCAGAAATTAGCTGTGAACTGGGCACCTCTATCAGAAAAAATGGACATAGGAACACCGTGGAGCCTGACTATTTCCTTAATATACGATCCGGCGTAGTCCTACTACGCCGAGTAAGTAGTCCGAACTGGGAGGAAATGGGCTGATTTAGTCAGTCTGTCAACAATAACCCATATCGAATCATACTTTCGTGGCGTGCGGGGTAAACCTGCGATGAAATCCATATTGATAATCTCCCATTTCCACATCGGAATTTCCATCTCTTGCAATAATCCGCCGGGCTTCTGGTGTTCAATCTTGACCTGTTGACAATTTGGACACTGGGCAACAAATTATGCAATGTCCTTTTTCATATTATCCCACCAAAATAAACACCTGAGGTCATGGTACATTTTTGTGGCCCCGGATGAACGAATACCGAGAATAATGTGCTTCGCCCATTACCTGTCGCGCGTAGGTCCGCAACGTCGGCACACACAATGCTCCTATATAGTAATACTCCATCGGACGTAAGCTCGAACGGGTCTTTTCCGTCAAAGTCCGTGTCTCGATACCGCACCAGGATAGGATCTTCGCATCGACGTCGCTTGATTTCTTCGATAATGGAGGACTCGGCCAATTCTCGAACAAACCCCGATGCCTCCGAGCACCTCGGCTAGGCGAACACTAAGGCGCTGGGCCGACGGACTTCACGAACGATTTCTTTCTTTTACGGCGGAACATCGCCTAAACCGCCCAAGGATTTGCGGCTAAGCGCATCCGCTACCACATTGGCCTTCCGGATGATACGAGAATATCGACATCATAATCTTTCAGGAACTCCAGCCATCTCCTCTGTCACAAATTCAGCTCTTTTTGCTTAAAAATATATTGGAGACTCTTATGATTCTTATAGATATCAACATGTACGCCATATAAATAATGTCTCCATATTTTTAGAGCGTGAATAACCGCAGCCAACTCCAGATCATGTGTAGGGTAATTTCTTTCATGCTTTTTGAGTTGCCGGGAAGCATAGGCTATGACTTTACCGTGCTGCATTAAAACACAACCTAAGCCAACACCGGACGCATCGCAATAAATAACATACCCGTCAGGACCCTCCGGAAGAGTCAAAACTGGAGCTGTAGTCAATTTTTCCTTCAGCAATTGGAAGCTTCGTTCACAAGCGTCTGTCCACTGGAACTTGGCTCCCTTCTGAGTCAACCGTGTCAGAGGTGCTGAGATTGAAGCAAATTTTTCCACAAATCTCCGATAATACCCTGCCAGTCCTAAAAAGCTGCGTACCTCTGTGGGTGTCATAGGTCTTGGCCAATTCTTTACGGCCTCGATCTTTTGCGCGTCCACCCGGATACCGTCAGCTCCAATAATATGTCCTAGGAATGCCACGGAAGTCAGCCAGAATTCGCACTTAGAAAATTTGGCATACAATTTTTGCTGACGGAGTACTCCAAGGACTGCCCTTAAATGATCTGCATGCGCTTCTTCTGACCGGGAATAGACCAGAATATCATCAATGAATACGATCACGAACATGTCCAAGAATGGCCTGAATACCCGATTCATCAGGTCCATGAATACCGCCGGAGCATTAGTTAGCCCAAAAGACATTACTCTGAACTCATAATGGCCATATCGAGTCCGAAACGCCGTTCGGGATATCGACTCCCGTACTGTACATTCGATGATAGCCCGATCGTTGCATCTATTTTTGAGAAACACCTGGCGCCCTGCAGCTGGTCAAACAAATCATCAATTCTGGGGAGGGGGTATTTATTCTTTATAGTTACCTTGTTCAGTTGTCGATAATCAATACACATCCGGAGTGATCCGTCTTTCTTTCTGACAAATAACACCGGAGCTCCCCAAGGTGAAGTCTTTGGGTCGAATGAAACCTTTTTCTAATAAATCTTTCAGCTGTTCCTTCAATTCTTTTAATTCAGCGGGCGCCATTCGATACGGAGGAATAGATATGGGCTGGGTACCTGGCAGCACATCTATAGAAAAATCTATCTCCCTTTCAGGAGGCAGACCCGGAAGTTCATCTGGAAATATGTCTGGAAATTCATTAACTACTGGAACTGACTGAAGAGTCGGCATTTCTGCCTTTAAGTCTTGTACCCGCACCAGGTGATAAATATAGCCTTTTCTGATCATCTTCCTCGCCTTAAGGTACGAAATAAACTTACCTCTCGGCGATGCTACATTACCCGCCCATTCTATCATCGCTCTCCCGGGAATTGGAGAAGCGAACTACCTTCCGCCGACAATCAACATTAGCATAGCGGGGAAGATAGCCAATCCATACCCATAATTGCATCAAATTCAGTCATGTCCAGCTCTACGAGGTCCGCTTTAGTACAACGATCACATACAATTACCGAATAATTTTTATATACTCGTTTGGCAATAATAAAATCCCCCACCGAGTAGCTACCTCGAGATGGCTCTATAGGCTCGGGTTTTATCCCGATCTTATCGACAATCAACGGAGAAATATATGATAGTGTGGAACGGGATCTATTAATGCATATGCGGCATCGAGAAAAGATCAACAAAGTACACAGCAACCACATCCGGGAGATGCCTCCGATCTGCCGGCGGCTAAAGCATAAATACGGTGTGAGGGCCGCCGGAATCGGGAAGCCCCGCCACGGACTCTACCGCGGCCGGCGGATGTCGACGTACCTTGCCTGGTGGGGCGATGGCGTGCTATGATGACCCGGATGATGACCCCGTGGGCTGTGGTGTCGCACCGCCCAAATTACCCTTATCACGGCATCTCTTTGCGCGACCCACGGCGGCCACAAGAAAAACACGCTTCGGTAGCACGGTAGCACTCTCCGCACGGATGGTATCGCCGCAATATGAACCGAGGCCTAGGTGGCCTCACCGACCGGAGCCTCCCCCGTGATCCCGAAGCTCGGGAGCTCGGGCACACTCCCGAATATCCCGTGTCGCACTCGGTCTCCGACCGGTGGACTGGAGAGGTGCGCTCCGTGTCGCCCGAGAAGGATAGCCGCTGCTGCCGTGCCGGCGAGTCCGTCGAACTCTCTAGAATACCCATCCGTCCTAGCCCTTTTGGGCGACTCCCCGCCAAAATCTCGATCGGGTCGATGTCCCCTGTGCCTATCCTCCATGCCCTGGGCGTACGCCTGTACGCGGGCAATGTCCATACCCGGCTGGGCAGCCACGGCTAGGCAATTATCGACCAAATACTTATCCAGGCCCCTGATAAAATTGTTACACCTCGCATTTTATGCGAATTCGAAAAAATTAGAAACAAGTCGGAATGGTAGGAATTAAGGTTCTAATGGGATTCTACTTAGTGTGCATGGGATGTTTAAGGAAATATTGACGCGGAAATATCAAGGAAGGTTAAGGACATTGTAATGTATTGATTTTGTTTGGTTCATGAGTTGGCTACGGAAAATGTAGATGTGGAAATATCGGAAAAGACTAAGGGCAAAATTGGAATGTCGAAAAATGGTTTCATGAGTCACCAAAAATATGGACTAAGTAGTTGGGCTTGGAAATGGAAAAAAATGAGGCCCAACCCATGAAGGTGGCCGGCCATGGCAACAAAAGAGGGACAAAAATTTAATTCAAGTCATGTGACATGGTCACATGACAAGCTAAGAATAAAGAGGGGCAAGGTTCATTAATTTTCTAGAGTTTTCAAGACAAATTGAGAAGGAGAAAACAAGAGAAAAACTTAAGAACCAACAAGGGGCTATTCGCGGCAAATTTCTTCAAGAATTCACCTTCAAAAATTTTGTTCCAAAAATTATTTTCTTGCTATATTCCTACCAATTCAAGGTCCCTCTACAACGTGGTGCAATTATTTCGGAAGATGATTCATTGGTTTCGTCGTTTGGACAAGTTAGTGGAATGAAGAAACTTGAGAAGGAAGGTAAGAATTCATTCTTTCTAAGTATGTTATGAAGGTTTGCTTGTGTAGTAGTATATGTAAATGAGTTGAATGCATAGAAATATGGAAGTTTGCATGGTATTTAGATATGCATGCATGGCCGTGTATGAAGCTATGTGGTATGATTGAGATGAATTGAATTTTATGTGGTATTTTAGTTGTGGTTATGATGGAATTCATATTGGAAATGAAAGTTGAATAAATTTGGTTGAAGTTGGAAAATAGGTGCTTGGCCGTGTGGTATGGTGATGTTAGAAAGGGAGTGAATTAATGTTGTTTAATATATTAGTGGTCTTGTTATGATCCTTGTAAGGTAAATGGAAGTGAAATAATGTAAGTTTGCATTGAAGTGGAATGTAGAGGCTTATGTTGTTTTAGTATGATTTCATGTCATTGTGATAATTAAGTTGTTAAGGTGTGAATTATGATGATTGTTGATGAACTTGGAAGATGGAAATATGTTATGAATATGTATGTTGAAGATTAGAAGATGTGGATAAATTATGGCTTTGGTGGAAATTGTATAGTTTGTATAGTTTGTGTATATATTGTGGAAATGATATGAAATGCTTCCGAATGGCATTGTAACGATTTTAGTTAGTAATGAATGTGAATATGATGGTATTGATTTGGACATATGAAGTCGGAATGGAAGTTATGGTATTATGTTGGAAAAGTTGGCTAGTTATGTTATGTTGTGTGTTGTTATGATTGTTGATGTTCTTGGTGTTGTTGTTGGGTTGTTGTTGACTATTTTGAGCCGAGTTTAATTCTCGGGTGTCGTATTTATAGGGGAAGTGTCGCCGAAATTTCGGTAGCCAAATAGAAGCCAAAGATTGAAATGTCAGCTTGCATGAATAGTAATCGGTAAAGATGACCATTTGCAGATTTTCGATTTAAACGGGATTTGATTTTTGGCAATCGTGAAGAGCGGGTGAAAGGTATGTAAAGCTCTCCATTTCTTCTATTGGCACGTCTTAGATGCATTAGGCTTGACTTTGGACCTCGGGGGCACCTCTACTCCTCGGAATCCACGTCCAAAGATGCCCCTTTTTCATTCAGTCGAATTGAACCAAATATTTTGCGAATAGTTAGAAAAATTGTTTAAACCCCTAAAACTTGTATAAATGCATTTCGATTGTCCTAATATCCTTGTAAGTGACGTTATGAGTTTAACATATGTAATTTACGCCCGCCACCTCAATTGACCGAGGTGGGCCCACTATTTTTGATTTTATTCTCTTGTATTTACGATTTGTCTTCGAGCGGCTTTCAAAGAATGTTTTAACTACTAAACAAAAATCATTTTAAATATTCCATCAAGCCCTATGAAATGTTTTGATATGTACTTCGACTCTGAAAGTTTTATTTGAGGAAATCCGCCGTGATGTCCGAAAGGTACGTATTATGACTCAGTCCGATTTCATTGATTTGATTCGTTATTCGATATGCCTCATTGAGTCTGCGGAAATATATATGTCATTTTTATTGCATTTAGTTTCTCACTACTCTACTCGTGGATGCCTCAATGTTTCCCCCACCGAGCCGGGCCGGGATATGTTCTCAAGCGTATTCTCGCATTGTTCGCCGCGCCCGGTGTGAGGGGGGGTGTATATACGTACATGGGTTGTGGTGTATGATGTGCCATGTACGCTTATGCGATTATGTTCGATGTGGCCACTTGGTATGTTATGATTTGTTTCGGAGATATTTCCTACTCTGAAGTATGCTGTGTTATGGCGCCGGAGAAGGGGGCGCCTCTGCTCTGTTCACCGAGTCCCATAGCGGGGCCGGCTTTTGCATATGTTTTCTGCATGCATTACGTATGTTTTCTGATACGCATTTTGATTACCTATGCATTTCGTTTGTATTCCGCACATTCTGTTCTGATTTTAGCTTTATTTATTTCAGTCTCTGCTTTACATATTCGGACATTTTCCGTACCGACCCCTTTCTTCGGGGTCGCGTTTCGTGCCACGCGCAGTACGGATGTTTGGCCCGCCGATCCGCTCGCCTAGGTCTTCTACACGTACTCGTGAAGTGCTCCTTTGTCCGAGCCCGTATTTTGGTATAAAATTCTCTGTTCGCATATGTACGTACTTATTCTGGGTACGGCAGGGCCCTGTCCCGTCATATGATTATGTTTTGTTCTGTAGAGGTCTGTAGACATGAGGTGTGGGTTCTGTATATGTTTTGTGAGATTTGCGTACGTTTAGAGTTTATCTATGCTTTTGTGACGGCCTTATCGGCCTTCGTGCGGCATGCCCACTTGTCCTTGTTAAATTATTATTTCTGTTTATTTTTAATATTTTGCTAACTTAGGTTAAGGTACGTACGAGTGCTCAACTAGGGCACGTGTCGCGGCCTACGGAGTTAGGTCGTGACAAAAATGATGCATCCTGTCGGTCATATCGGCTACCAAAGTAGGTGCATACCGAGCCAAAGAGTCAAACTCCATACTATACTCCCTAACACTGCGGCCTCGGCTCGAGTAATAAAAAAAAATCGTCTCGTCCGGCCCTCCGTAACTTTGGTGGAAGAAAGTGACCCAGAAAGGCCTCCGTGAACTCATCCCATACCGCAGGAGGGGCTCCTCTACCCCTAGCTAATTCCCAAGACTCGTACCAGTTGGCCGCGACATCATGCAATCTGTATGAGGCCAACTCAATCGACTCCGTCGGGAGGCCTTAATCGGCCGTAGGTGCGCTCGCATCTCTCGAGAAACTCCACGGGGATCTTCTTCGGCTTTGTCCCAAAGAACTCCTGCGGAGGGTTACAAGTCAAAACTCACGGCCCTCGAGTCGCCTAACCCGCGTGCTCGATCACCACGACTCACGTCGGCCGCGCTCCGACCGCCACCCATCCGGTCGAGCCGTGACTGCCTCTCGCATAGCTCTATCCTCCGCCCCTGGCTGTGGGGCTAGAGGCTCAGGTGCTGGGGCTCTAGAAACAGGCGGTGAGGCCTCCCTCTGATCCGCAACCGGTGCGCTCTCGATCCCCGCATCGGTGGCGTCGCCGAGCCGGTCTGTCGGGGTACGGTCTCGGCTCGGCCGGGCACCAGCCCTAGTGACTCGCGGGCTCGACTAGTCTCACCGGCGCCGTGGATTTGCCCCGGGCCGCCGTAGCCTTCTTTGGAGGCATATCCGAAAATTCAACAATTCGTTCGTTAGGAAAGAATCATCCTATTCATACGCTCTACCGCACGATCTAAGACAAGAAAGAAGGGTAACATCCTAAATGCCTCCGTAGCCCTCCTCGCTTATAGATGTGGTGCACGACACACCGATAAACAGAACTCTACTAGACACGGTCTGTAGACATTCCGAGGACCTAACCGCTCTGATACCACTTTTGTCACGACCCAACCCCGTAGGCCGTGACTCGTGCCCGAGTTGGACACTCATACGTACCCTTATCCCACATTAGCGTAATGGCAAAATAAACATATATAATAATTAAGGGATATCGACAGATGACGCGCAAAAGTGAATATGGCGCACGAAGGCCGATCAGGCCGTCACAAAATATATATATAATCCCCAACGTACACAAACTCACAGAGCATATACAGAACCCACAACACATGTCTACAGACCTCTACAGACTAGAAACATAAACATATGACGGGACAGGGCCCCGTCGTACCCTGAAAACCGAATGTACATAAGCATCAGTAAAAAGGCTGTACCAAAATGTAAGCTCCGAACAAAGGAGCACTGTAAAGTAGCTGGTAGATGGCCTAAGCGGGCGGATCTGCAAAGCGTGTATCCGTACCTGCGGGCATGAAACGCAGCCCCCGAAGAAAGGGGGTCAGTACGGAAAATGTACTGAATATGTAAAGCAGAGACTGTAATAAATAAATTAAGATCAGAACAGAACGTGCGGAGAATGAATGAAATACATGGCTGATCAAAATGCATCTCAGAAATCATAAATAATACATGCAGAAAATGTATGCCAAAGCCGGCCCCGTTAGGGACTCGGCAGTCAGAACGTGGTCGCCCCCGACACTGGCGCCACAAACCATAACAGATCATATCATATCACATGGCCATATCAGAACATAATCAACAAATATCAGCATAAGCGTACATGGCACATCATACACCACAACCCATGCACGTATTATACCTGCCCCCTCACACCGGGGCGCGGCGAACAATGCAGAGAAATACGCGTGATAACATATCCTGGCCCGGGCTCAGTGAAGGAAACATTGAGGCATCCACGAGCGGAGTAGTGAGAACTAAATGCAATAAAATACCATATAGATTTCCAGAGACTCAATGAAGCATAGCGAATGACAATCAAGCAACGGAATCGGACGGAATCATATTAAGTGAATTTCGGATGTCATGATGGATTGCGGAGAAATACCCTTGCTACGATCGTTTTCATGTTCTAAAATAGTTTACAAGACTTAAGGAAATATTTAAAACAGCTTTCCTTTAGTAGTTATAATAGTAGTTAGAACATTTCCTTTAGAAAAACTCGAAGACAAATCATAAATACAAAAGGGTAAAATCGGAATTAGTGGGTCCACCTCGGGACAACCGAAGCGATAGGCTTGAATCATGTATATTATGCCTATGGAATCATCTATATAGGTCCTAGGGACGTTCCATAACTTTCTAGGCAATTTGTAAAGATTTGCATAATTCTTTCAATCAAAACATACTTGAAGGATTCAATTCCATTGGACGAAAAAGGGGCATTTTCAAACGCGGATTCCGATGAACAGAACACTCTCGAGATTCAAATCCGATCCTAGTACACTTAGGACATGCCAAGAGAGGAATAGGAAAGCTTTACATACCTTTTTCGCCTTTTACGCTCTCCAAAACTCAATTCTTGTTTCGTCCAAAACCTACAAATGGTCAAGTTCGCCATAAGTTAACCATAAGGCTTTAGGCCTTCATTTTGCACTAATACTTGTCTAACAAAATTTTGGCAGCACCTCCCCTATAAATATGACGCCACGAGAATTTAACTCGCTCAAATATCAACAACAACCAAACCAACAACATTAATCCACAACAAGAATCGCATACTAACACGAATAGTCTTCTTTCAACATAAGACAACAACTTCCGAACTAACTTCACATTCTAAACCAATATCAATGTTTACATACTATTTGCTTACCAAGATCATCTCAACATCGTTTAAAGACATTATATATAGTTTTACATATTATTCGCAAAATATATAAATTTTCCACCGAAACCATAACTCATCCAAAACTTCCATTCTTCGTCGAACATATTCATAACGCATTATCGTCTCTCAAATTCATTACCAACAATAACAATTAACACTTGAACAATGCATTTCCATAATTACACATCAACTAGGTTAGAATACATATACTTTCCTACAATAGCATATATGCAATTCTAATGCCAAACTTAAATCGTTAAACCTCCATTTACACTATAAAGATCACAACGACGCAACTAACATATTAAACAAAATAAATTCTTCATGGTTTCACCACCTATACATCCCACGGCCAACATGCATTTTTCCATTCCATTGCATTTTCATTCAACTTTCACTTCCAATACTAATTTCACAATAACCACAACTACAATACGACATAGAATTCAACATAATCACACTACACACTAGAACACACACACGGCCACCTACATGCATGCCCTTCCACCATGCAAGCTTCCATATTTCTATGCTTTCAACTTGTCTCTACATACCACAACACAAACCAAAGCTTCATAACATAGAAAAAGAATTGAAACCTTACCTTTCTCTTCAAACTTCTTCACTAGAACAACTTGTCAACTTGAATGAATAAGTGCTCCTTCCTCCAAACCAACTACACCAAGTTGTAAAGGAGGCTTGACTTAGCAAGAAAATCACAAGATACTAGTTTTTGGAACAAGATTAAAGGACTTGGAAATTATTTTTTCCCTTTCTCCACTGTTCGGCCGAGAGCTGTTTTTTTGGAGTTCTTCAAATTTTTTTTTGTTTTGTTCTTTGTTTCTTGAATTTTCTTGAACTCTCACTCACTTATAAGTCATTAATTGGTCACATGTGAAGCACATGACCAATTTATGGGCTTGGCCAAGGCCATTGCATGGCCGGCCACCCCTATACCTTGGGCCTAAATTTTCATCATTTTTTTCCAAGCCCAATCGACGATGGATCGTTTTTGGAAATTCACGGAATTAATTTACAAAATTCCAATTTAGTCCTTAACCTCCCTTAATATTTCCGCGTCGATATTTCCTTGAACCTCACATGCACATTAAGTAAAATCCAATTAAGGCCTTATTTCTTAACATTCTGAATTATTTCCAATTTTCCAAATACGCACAAAATGCGAGGTGTAACATTAGTATTTCATGAAAATGGTCATATGTGGCCATGTGTGAGATGTGGGCCATAGGGCCACTTGTGCAAATTATATAAGTAGAGAAAGATGACTAATTTAAGTCATCTTTACCATCTCTTCTCCTAGAAATTTCAAGAAACATCAAGAGAGAAAAAAAAAAAAAAAAAAAAAAAAAAGGAGAAAAACGGCCAAGCTGGCCGAAACCAGCCCATGAAATTGTTCAAGAAAAATTATTTTCTTCTAGTTTTCCTACTAATTGGAAGGTCCTCTACAACGTGGGATAGTTATTGGAGTCGTTGAACCGTTGGTTTTGTCATTTGCAACCTCTAGCCGAATGAAGAAGTGAAGTGGAGAAAGGTAAGATTCAATCTTCTTTTATGTGTTATGGAGAATTTGTGCATGTTGTAGTGTGTGAAAAGGAATGAAAATCATGAAAGTATGGTGTGTGAAGTGTGGCCGTGTATATGTTGGTTGATGTAGGTATGATGAATAAATTTCATTTAGTGTTTGGTTGATGTTGTTATGGATGGCTTGTGTATATTTTGGCATGTAGAAATGAATGAATACCATGAAATTGGTGCATGTTGGTGTTGGCCGAATAGGGGCTGTTTTGGTAGCTTATAGCGAATTGATTTTACTTAGTATTTTGGTCGTTGTTGTCATGGATTATGTGATGATAATGAAGGTATTGAATGATTCAAGTTGAATATGTAATTGTTGTGTGGTGGCCGTGTATGTGCAGTGTAGTGTAGAAGTGAAGACTTAATTTTATTTAGTGCAAATTGGTTGTTGTGTTGTGGATTATGTGAAGAAAATGAAAGTTTAATGGTCCAAATTGAAGTGTGGTTGTTGTTGGCTGTTTTAGAACTAATGTGATTCTAGTAAGGTTTCTTGTATTTTTGAGATTAATGTTGTTAAAGTATGGATTGTTAGTATGGTTTATGAATTTGGAAGAAAAGAAATGCGTTGTTGATATTTCCTTGGACTTGGAAGGTTTCGGGTTGCCTTATGTTTTGGTTGAGTTGTTTTGAATAATTTTGTGGATTGTTGGAAATGTTATTGAATCATGTTTGAATGGTTTTGGATTGGTATTTGAACGCGTGGGCAATGATGTTGGGTTGATTATATATGTTGATTTGAACGTAATTGGAATGCCGTCGCATTGTGCGGAAAAAGGTTGTTGATGTTAAAGTGCGTTTTGAATTAATGGTTGATGTTGTTAGAATGTTTGTTGGTATTGTTGTTGATGAATTTGGCCGAGTTAAATTCTCGGGGTGTTGAGTTTACAGGGGAAATGCTGCCCAAATTTCTGTAGACAAAGTGCTAGCTTAGAATTGGATTTCTAAGTACTTATGGCTAATGTTTGGTATCTAATGACGTCGATGTAGATTTTGGGAAGACGAGATTTCAATTCGGATTAGCTTAGGAAGCAAGCAAGGTATGTAAAGCTTACCCTTCCTTCCTTTTGGCATGTCCTAGACGTAAGTAAGCTATGATATGTTATGAGCCTTGGGGGTAATTCTATTCGAAAAATCCGAACATGTTTATGATTCATATTCGCTTTGTGATGTTGGCATCCTTAATATGGTCAAGCTATGATCCGTATGTCCTTGATATGATTGGATTGGAAATGCTATGTATACGGTTTGTTCCGAAAGGATCTTATGTCTTTTGTATGACTAAATTTCAAAAGTTGCATAAAAGTTGGTTTTTAAAAAAAAGAGTTTTGTTCCTAAACGATTCCGAAACTACGAACGCCCGTAACTTTCAAGAAAGGGCTCGGATCGCTTTGATATCTTCGCAAATGATTTCATGACGAGTAATGACCTTAATTTTCATAGGCGGGCCCGGATTGGGTTGACGCTCGTCCGTGGGTCCCGCGACTTTCTATGTTCGGTTCTAACGACTTATTTTTGAAAGAATTTAATATGACTATCTTTCCGACCCCCGAGTATGATTACTTATTTATCTGTTGAGTCTGAAATAAGGATTTTTATGTATGTGATTTTGATACGTGACTTTGGTTTCCGAAGTTCGGTTTGATATGTTCCCGAGTGATATTCGAAAGAAAATCTGATTTGATTACTGTTTTGGCTTACAAATGATGGTTCATTTTGATTAACCTATTAAGTCTTTGAAAATGTTTTAAACAGTATTTGGTTACTCACGATTCTGCTCGTGCATTCTGTTGCTATATTTTTCGCCAAGTCCCGGGCCGGTTATGTTATCGGGCGCACTATGCTATATTCTGAAATATGATGTGTATTCTGAAGCATGATGTGTACTTCGAAACATGATGTGATACGAAGTCTGATATGATATGATTGTCTGATTTACCGATGCGTATTCTGGAGTATGATTTGTCCGGTTCGCCGAGCCCCTTTCCGGTCGGGAACCGTGTGTATATTATGGTGCTATGACGTGTCCAGTACGCCGAGCCCCTTTCGGCCGGGTACTGTGTATATGTGTTACGTTATATGTTATATGTATGGATTCTGGAATATGATCTGTTGGTATCAGGGCCGGTGGTGGGGCAAACCCAGTGGTGGGGCAAACCCAATGGTGGGGCAAACCCAATGATGAGGCAAAATTCCACATTGGTTTAGGCCAATCCCATATTGGTTTAGGCAATCCCACATCGGTTAATGGCATCTCATATGACCGGTCATGATGTTATGATGCGCTACGGTATATTTATAATTATGGTATTATATATGGATCGGGCCGTACGTTCCTCGGCATTCGGTTAATTGTCAGCTCATATGATATGTTTGATTTTCCGTATATATGAGACAAAAATGTTTTTCAAAGAAAGCGAAGCATTTTGGCATTCTGATTATCCTATTTTCCTTCTGAACCCCTTATGTATGATTTGTATGTTAGATGTGAGTACTTTGGTATTCGGGTTATTATGCTCGCGTTCGGTACACTTTACTTGGATTATGACTTCGTTTTCTGTATTTCATGCTTTGCATACTCAGTACATATTCCGTACTGACCCCCTTTCTTCGGGGGCTGCGTTTCATGCCGCGCAGGTACCCACAGATGAGTAGATGACGTTAGCAGAAGATGTTCCAGCTGGATTGGCAAGCTCCATTTCCTCCGGAGCGCTGCCGAGTCAGAGTGCTTTTGTATGGTATCTGGGGTTATGTTAGAGACTTTGCAGACAGGGTCATGTATGTAATATGTCAGTTGTAAGCGGCTAGGCGAGCCGATATGTTGTTATGCATTATTCTGCAGATTTGTTTTGTAATCGGCTATGTAAGCCGATATATCAGTATGCATTATGTTACAGATTCGTTATGACTACGGATTTTGTTTGATTTGAAAAGATGAAAGGCATGTATGTTTTCCGAAAAATTTTCATTACGTAATTATGTCATATTTTGCGAGCCCAGTATGATTGTGTGTATTACGAAAGTCTGCGGGTTCGCTCGGCCCTAGGTAAGGGTCGGGTGCCCATCACACCCTATCGAATTAAGGGTGTGACACTCTTATCCCGATTTTCAAGTATGGTCATTTTACTTATCTTTTGAGTCTATATTAATGATTTTATACATATGGTTGTTGCGCGCCACATTTATAAACGTTGTATCTTTACGAGGTAGTCTAGGGTGGTTATGTTGTCGTTCACTATCCGAGATCGTGCCATGAGCCAAGTCATAGGGAATGAGACTTCGATACTAATCTTTGATTTTGGTGTTATGTTGTGTATGGCGTTATGATGTGTTACGATGTGTGACGGGTTATATGGAGATTTGAAAACTTTCGGGTGTTAAGCAAAGGTATGAAAGACGGGCGGGCGACCATATTTTACGGGAAAGATATTTGTATTTTGAAAATAAACATTTTGGTATTTTTGGATAGTAAACAAGAAAGCGTAACGTTTCGATTATGACTCAGATTTGTATACGAGGTATGTTTATCATTGCAAACTCGTTGATGATATTGGGACCGACCCCTGTGTGGCCGCATTTCATGATATGATATGTGTATATGTATTTTGGCCGTTAGGACACCATTGTTGGTGCTCCCCGATACGGAGTTTTGAGATATAAGGAATATGTAGTTTGTTCGGAAATTTTCCGGGGCCCCGTAAAGAGAAAATGATTACGGATATGGGTTAGAATGCGAGATGTGAGTGGCCGTGTCCTACCGTAATGGTATGATATATGTTAAGCGATCCCATTCGCCGAGAACGAAGTAATAGTATGATTTGTACAAGAGTAAGGAGGAAAGGAATTGTGATGGATATGGATATATCGATATATATGTGTTTGTGTTTAAGGATGAGATAATTTAGAAAGGGTTTGAGATAATTTGAGAGAAGATATTATATTATAAGCCATTGGTTGTGAATCGGATATAATGAATATGTTTGGGTGCCCGGCTATGAAAATAAGTAAGGCCTAGTGAGAAAGTCGTGACAAAAGTGATGATGATTTATGTAGCTAAAATGCAAAAGACAAGTATGAAAGTAAAACAAGTTTATCGGTGTGTTGTGCACCATATCTATGAGTTCGGGAAGATTAAGATGTTATCTTTCCTTCGAGATAATGTGCGATAGAATGTTATCGGGTGGAGTAAAGGGAATTATGTTTTCAATGATGAAGGAAAAGTTTAAATAGAGACCCTTAAGACCCCAAGACTAGTTGAACATTCGAGGACGAATGTTCTAAAGTGGGAAAAGGATGTTATGCCCCCGTACTTTGTACGTTCGGAAAATTCCACCGGTATCAGAGCAAGTTAAGGACAAGGTTGTAATTTCTTTCGATTTTGTTAAAAGTGCATAAGCGCATATTCATCTTTTCGATCGAGGTGCCATGGAGTGTTAAGGGTAAAATTGGAATAAGGAAAATTGGGCCATGCAAAAGTGAATTATGGAAAGTTAGACATTTTATGAGAATTTGGGGCTAGAAGTGAAATTTTAGAAATTAGTTGTCACGACCCAACCCCGTAGGCCGTGACTCGTGCCCGAATTGGACACTCATCGGGTCGAAGCCCGCTTATCCCACATTAGCGTAATGGCAAAATAAACATATATAATAATTAAGGCGACAGATGACGCGCAAAAGTGAATATGGCATCATACGAAGGCGGGATGTAGCCGTCACAAAATATATATATAATCCCCAACGTACACAAACTCCGAGTAGTGTGGGGCGAGTTAAGGCCTTTCAACACATTTCTCTCCCGCACCTACGCGACTAGAAACATAAACATATGACGGAGGGCGAGGCCCCGTCGGGAGTACGGTTTCGAAAACCGAATGTACATAAGCGTCCGCTTAAGGCGAATGACGGATCGGATGCAAAATGTATGCTCCGAACAAAGGTTGATAGTTGTTTGGTGAGGCGGCCCGGCGGGCGGATGTCGCCCGTGTATCCGTGCACACGCCCGGGCATGGAGGACGGCGAAGAAAGGGCGTCATGGAAAATAATCCGAATATGTGATGGGCACTCGTAATAAATAAATTAAGATCGAGCGAACGCCGACTCGGAGAATGAATGAAATCACGCTGGCTCTCAAATCATGACACAAATACATAACGAAAGTTTTTCGAAAAAATAACATGCTTTTACCTTTCTCGAACCAAAGAAAATTTGTATCATATAGTAACATATGGAACTTATAATACATATCATATCACATGGCTTACATATCGTAACATAATCAACAAATATCTTATAAGCGTACATGGCACAGTCATACACGGAACATGATACCATAACATGACGCACCACACCGGGGCGCGGCGAGAAGGTGGAGCTCAGCCAATACCGTGAACATCTTCTACTAACGTCTTTAGGCTCATCGAGGCATCCACGAGCGGGCATGAAACGAGAACTAAATGCAATAAAATACCATATATGTTTCGAGTATGTAACTCAATGAAACATAATAATGACGGGATCATACCGAAATAAAGATCGACGAAAATCATAAGACTTGCTTTTGAAACCATATATCATGCATATCAATGTTATAAAATCATCAGAAAAACATATAGCGTGTCCATGTTCTAAAATAGTTTACAGGGACTCGGAAATATTTAGTAAAATCATCATATAACATATAGCGTGTCCTTTAGAACCACTAAGACAGGACTCGGTAAATAAAATCATATCATCATCATGTATGCATGCATATACATATATATATATATATATATATATATATATATATATATATATATAGGTCCCGGACATTCTAGTGAGGGACTTGGCGTGTAGGCAATTTGTAAAGACTCGGTATGCCATCCTGGCCTCCATCCCCATTATCACATCATCATATTGTCACACCCTAACCTTATTAGGGTGTGATGGGCACCCGACCCCACACCCGGAGCCGAGCGAACCCACAGACTCTCATAATACACATAACCATACTGGGCCCACAAAACAAAACATACGCACGCAATGAAAGTTTTTCGTAAAACAAACATGCCTTTCGTTTTTTTCAAATCAAATAAAATGCGGTCATATGAAAAGCGCGAATATAAGGCACAACGGTACTTTGGGCGATATAGCCGCTTTCCAAACACATCGGTAGCATAATGCATACAAACACACCGGCTTACATAGCCGCTTACAAAACGGACCCGACATATCATACACTCGACAACGTTCGCAAAGTCTCTACTAACATCTCGGATACCATACAAGCACTCGGACTCGGCTATAAAGATTCCGGAAGAAATGGAACTCGCCAATCCAAACCTGGAACATCTTCTCGCTAACATCACCTACTCATCCGTGGGTACTGCGTGGCGTGAAACGCAGCCACCCGAAGAAAGTGGGGTCGATGTGAATATGTACCGAGTATGTAAAGTTATAAGCATACAGAAAATGAAATCACAACCGAAGTCAAAGTACTTACATCCGACACACAAATCATACATACTCATACCGTACACATCATAACCTGTCATACGAAATAACATTAACCGATGTGGGATTTCGCCTAAACCAGTGTGGGATTTGCCTAAACCAATGTGGAATTTTTGCCTCATCATTGGGTTTGCCCCACCACTGGGTTTGCCCCACCATCGGTGAACAAACTCATCATATCATCATACATCGTCACATACCACATACGGTCCAAAGTGGGACCCGGCGGACAGAACGTGGTCGCCACCCTATCTGGCGCCACAGCACAGCATAACACCAGAAGTTTCAAATCTCCGTATCCCCATCACACATCATAACGCCAAACACAAATGGAACCCGGCCCTCTAGTGAGGGGCTCGGTGAACCATAACACAGCATAACACCGGAGTTTATTATAGTGCGCACGATCATATACCGGCCCGGGATCCGGTGAAAGAGGTAACACAAAACGCACGAGCAGATCGTAAGTAACCACACGCACATCAGACATCATCACAGACTCAACCGAATGATCAAAACGAACCCTCTTTTTGAAAATCCAAAACCATAGTCAAATCAAATTTTCTCCCGAATCTCGCCCGGGACATATCAAAAATCGAAACCGTTGTTACGTATCAAAATCAATAAAATCCTTATTTCCAACTCGACAGATAAATAAACAATCATGCTTGGGATCGGAAAAGTGGTCGTATTAAATTCCTTTTTTTTTAAAAAAATAGGTCTTTTAAAACCAACATAGAAAAGTCGCGGGACCCACGGACGAGCGTCAACCCAATCCGGGCCCGCCTATAAAAATTTAAGTCCTTACTCGTCATGAAATCATTTGCGAAGAAATCAAAGCGATCCGAGCTCTCTCTTCAAAGTTACGGTCGTTCGTAGTTTCGAAATCGTTTAGGAACATATTTCTTTTGAAAACAAAACTCTTTTGAAAATATAACTCTTTTGCAACCTTAGAAATTTAATCATACAAAGACGTAAGGATCATAACTCGACCGTATTAAGGATACGAATATCAAGAAACATATAAGAATCGCTTACGCAAAGCATTTCAAACTCAATCATATCCAAGACATACGGACCATACTAAGGATGCCAACATCAAAGCAATACGAATCACAAACATACTCGAAATTTACGAATGGAATTACCCCGAGGCACAAATCATGTCATACCTTAATCCGTCTAAGACATGCCAAAAGAAAAGAAGGGTAAGCTTCACATACCTTGATTGCTTCCTAAGCTAATCCAAACTCAAATCTCGGCTTCTCAAAATCTACAACAACGTCAATAGGCATCGAACATCAGCCATAAGCATCGAAGAATTCAATTCCAAGCCATTACTTTTTCTACGAATTTTTGGGCAAAGACTTCCTATAACTTGGACGCCCCGAATTTAACTCGGCCAAATCTTCAACAACAATACCAACAACCATTCCAACAACATCAATAAGTAATTTCAAACGCATTTAACACTAACAAGTCATTTCCACATACTTCGACAACATTCCAATTATATTCAACTTAACTACATGTTTCCAAACTAATATCAACGATCGCATATTCAAATAACAATTCAAACCTTTCAAACGCGATTCAAAAACATTTCCAACAATCTACAAAATTATTCCAAACAACTCAACCTAAACATAAGGCAACCCGAAACCTTTCAAATCCAAGGAAATATCAACAACACATTTCTTTCTTCCAAACTCATAAACCATACTAACAATCCATACTTTAACAACATTGATCTCACAAAAATACAAGAAACCATACTAGAATCACATTAGTTCTAAAACAGCCCAACAACAACCACACTTCAATTTGGACCATAAGCTCTCATTTTCTTCACATATTTCACAACACAACAACCAACTTGCACTAAATAAAATTAAGTCTTCATTTCCACGCTATACTACACATACTCGGCCACCACACAACAATTACATATTCAACTTGAATCATTCAATACATTCATTCTCATCGCATAATCCATGACAACAACGACCAAAATACTAAGAAAAAATCAATTCGCTATAAGCTACCAAAATAGCCCCTATTCGGCCAACACCAACATACATCAATTCCATGACTTTTCATTCATTTCTACATGCCAAAACAACTTGCAAACATGCTACATACACTTAATTCTTCACCTCTACACAACCACACACACACACACGGCCTCAACACACACACACGGCACACACACAACACATGCTTTCATGAACTTCTTTCATTTCTACCTTTCACAACATATACAAATCATCCATAAAACACATCGAGAAGATCAAACCTCACCTTTTTGCCTTAACTCCACCACTCGGCTAGAGTTTGCAAACGACAAAACGAACGGTTCAACGACTCCAATAACCATCCCACGTTGTAGAGGACCTTCCAATTAGTAGGAAAGCTTAGAGAAAACAATTTTTCAATACCAAATTTTATGGGGCTGGTTCGTCCAGCCCCTCTCTTAGCCGTTCTCCTCCTTCTTTTTTTTTCTCTCATTCTCTTGAACTTTCTAGGAGATGAAATGAATGATGAAGATGACTTGATCATCTTTCTATTTTCATATAATAGCCAACCATGTGGCCATGGCCCACTCCCCACATGGCCGGCCACATGGCTATTGAATTTCATGAATTTGGCCAACTTTCCATAATTCATTTTTTAGTCCCAAATTCTTCCAACTTTCATTCTCTAATTTTTCCTTATTCCAACCTTACCCTTAACACTTCATACCAACAAAAGATGAATATGCGTCTTATGCATTGAGACAAAATCAACAAAACTGAAAATTAAAAGTCTTGTCCATAACTCGTCGCAACCAACTTAGAATATTCCAACGTACAAAGTACGGGGTATAACACATATACATATATATAGCGTGTCCCGGCCCTCTAGTGAGGGACTCGGTGAATAATGCGAAGGAATGTGCACGAATGCGTGTCCGGCCCGGGTCTCGGTGAAAGATACCTTAAGCTTGGCACGAGCGAGTAGTGAGAAACCATATGCACATAAAACATTTTCAGAGACTCAATAAAGTAGTCAGAACGAATCGTCATTTGAAAATCCGGACAATAGTTATATCAAAAATCTTTCGGACGGTACTCGGAAACATATCAAATATCATAAGTATATTAAAGTATCGTAGGGACCATAGTCGTATATCAAATCATTCCGAGCCCGCCTATGAAAATCAAAGTCATCATACGTTACAAAACTTTCTACGAACGTTTCAAAGCAATCCGGTTCTTTTTACGAAAGTTACGGACATTTCTAGACCTAGGATTCTTTAGGAACAAAACCGATTATACGACATTCTAATCCAATCATATCGGAGACATAAAGGCCGTAGCATGTCCATACTATGGATACTAACATCAATAAACAATTACAAATCATGAACATGCTCGGAATTTAAGAGCGAAATTACCTCAAAACTCGTGTCATAGCCTATTTACAACTAGGACATGCCAAAAGAAAGAAGGGGTGAGCTTTACAATTCCAACTTACGTCTCGACTTCCTAAGCTAGTCCGAACTTACGTCTCGACTTCCAACAATCTACAATAACGTCATTAATTATCAACCATTAGCCATAACACTTAAGAATTCAATTCCAACTCAACACTTTGTCTACAAAAATTTCGGCAGCATTTCCCCTATAACTTCAACATCCGAGAATTCAACTCGTCCCAATCAACAACAACCAAACCAACAACCATACTAGCAATATCCATAAATGATTCAAAACGCATTCTAACATTAATAATTCCTTTCTACACAATTCGACAACATTTCATTTATCTTCAAATAAACTACATACAATCAATTCAATACCAATGCTCATGTATTCAATTACTAATCCGCAACCATTCAAACATGAGTTAAGTACATTTCAAGCAACCCATACAATATGCAAACATCCCGGCCAACATGCTATGCCACCCGAAACTCTCTAAATTCCATAAGAACAACGACAACGCGTTTCTTTCTTCCGAATCCATCAACGACAACAATAATCCACACACTTACAACATTATTATCATGAATGCAAGGAAGCATATTAGAATCACTTAAATCTCTAAATCAGCCCACAACATTACAACCTCCATTTGAATCATTAAATTTTCATTTTCCATCATAGAATAGATAACCACAACAACCCACAACACTAAATAAAATTAATTCATTTTTCCTACACCATGCATACTTACACGGCAAAACTTCCACAACACAACTTCATGGATTCATTCATTCCTACATATCACAACACGTCCAAAACATCCATAAAACATGTAAGAGAGGATAGAACCTTACCTTCTTTCACTTGACTTCACCACCCTCTTTCTCGGCCAAGGTATCCATGGCAACGACGAACGATTTTCTTGCTTCAACAACCACTCCACGTTAACGAAGACCTTCCAATTGATGGGAAAGCTAGAAGAAAAATAATTTTCTTGGTCTATTTCCATGGTGCCATGTTCGGCCACCATGGTAGAATGTTGCCCCTCTTTTCTTTTTTCTCCAAGCTTCGCCCAATTTTCCAAGTTTAAAATGATGACTTGTGCCTTATATTTTCATCACATATATATATATATATATAGGAGCACATGGCCGGTCATGTGCTTCCTTCTTTTCTTTTTTTTTTCTTCAATTTTCTTCACTTTTCTAGAAATTTCCAAGGTCACAAAAGATGAATTATAGTCTTGCTTAGTCATCCCATGCATGTATATAGCTCCACAAATATGTAATGCACACATGTGCCATTTCATGGCATGAAAATATTGGCCAACCAAGGGTGGGGCCTACTCCAACATGTCATGCACTAAAATTTCCAAATTTCAAGTTTACCCTTAATACTCCATACAAACAAAAGATGAACATGCGAGTCATGCATTCTTAACAAAGCCGAAAAAATATCACCCTGTCCTTAAGTTTCCGTCACTAACTCGGAATATCCAAATGTGCAAAATGCGAGGTATAACACGTCAGCCCGATAGAGATTATGATAGGGGCCAGCCCAAGAGGGCTAGATCCGTTGGGTGATACGGGGAGTTTCGAGGCGAAGCCTCGCCGGCAGAGCGTATATCCTCCCGGCCCGGACGGAGCACACCCCCGCGGCTCGCGGCGAGAAGGTCG